>NC_088873.1:30199722-30504940 GCF_032884065.1 Artemia franciscana
ATCCATCAGAGCTTATTCTTGAGCCTAGTCATGGCGCTGGTCATGAAGATCATTTCTTAGATTTAAATATTAATATTTGTGATAATAATAAATTAAGTTTTAAAATGTATAATAAAACGGATGATTTTGATTTTGAAGTGATTAGTTTCCCATTCCCTGAATGTAATATACACTCAAATATCACATATTCAGCGTTTTTCTCACAGTTACTTCGTTATGCAAGGATTTGTAGTAATTATATTGATTTTAAAAATAGATGTAAAATCTTAAGCCAAAAATTGATATCAAGAGGTTTTTCTGCAAATAAATTAACTTGGCAATTTAAAAAATTTAGTTTTTCATTATAACGAATTTTTAAATAAATATCAAAAGAATTATCTAGAAATACTTAAAGAAATTTTTGACTAATTTCGGAGGTTCGAGAAATGTTGTCACAGCGCCATTTATTTTGAATTGTGTTTCTATTTGAGCGGAATTTTTAAAAAATTAGCCACATGGTAAAGATGAATTATATAATTGTTTAGTTCATTCAGGTTTTTTGCAATGTGTTAATATTTGTGATTTGGTAAAATTTATAATATTTAGTTTACCTATTGTTGCTAAAGGGAGGGATATATTAACAGGATAAGCTTGTTTTGGTTTTACTTGGTTGTTTTACATTTGCTGTTTTTTTCATAGACATGTATTTTGGGGGTGATACCTGATGCGGGGATGCCATGGATATTCTGTGGTAGCCACAACACTGTGCTGGTAGAGAATTTAGAGTGGCGAAACCCTATATAGGCCAGTGTATTCTCCTGATGAGCCCTTATGTTGGGTGTTGCCTCTGAATTATTTGTCTATATTATTTTTTCTATGGTTTGGTAAATGACGACTTATACTTATTGACGACATGACTGCCTGTCCATGGATTATTCTTTATGGTTGATTGTGTGTGGCTATGCTGTTTGACCTATGTGATTGTATGGATGAGTAGGGTTAAGGCCTCATTCAAGTGCTGGTCTATATTAATCACTAATTTAGGAAAACAGTCTTCCTTTTCTCCTTCTGTCTCTTTTTTTTTTTTTTTTTTTTTTTTTTTTTTTTTTTTTTTTTTTTTTTGTGTTTGTGCTGTAGCATTGGTGATTTCTCTTTTCATGATATTATTCCAGGTTGGATCCAGTGCTGGTGGAGAAAATTTTTTTAGTTTTCTCCCCGACAGACCTTTACCCTGGTCCAGGTTTTTAACCTGATATTGTTAATTATTGGTGAGATGGCACTTATGCAAATTTCATGTTCTTTCATCTTTTTGCTTATGTATTTATTGACCTATTGACCTATTGACCTTGGCATGTTTTCTGGACTTTGATTGTTGGATTTTGATTTGGATGTTGGTTTGTTTTGGATTTATTTTCAATAACTTTTTATGCAACAAAACACAAATATTAGCCTCGGAACTCGGAACGATTTTTTGAAAGTTAGTAAGTGTAAGAGTCGTTGTTTTCTTTGCCAAGATCATTTTGTCCCACGGACTTCTGTTAAAAGTACATTGTATAATAAAAATTTTGCATGCAAGTTACGTGGTAATGTTAATTGTAGAACAACCAATGTAATTTACCTATTAGAATGTAATAAATGCTGCCTACAATATGTGGGGGAAACAACTAATAATATATATAAAAGATTTTCTGGACACAAGACAACAGTTAATAATGAAAAAACTAATAACTATCTAGTTCAACATTGTAGTAATGGTAAATGTTCCATATCAGATATAACTGTCACAATTTTAGAAAATTTAGAATTAGAAAATTTAAATAAAGAAGAGAAGAATAATAGACTACGTAAACAGGAGGATTTCTGGATCCATACTCTTGGTACAGCTTATCCTTTTGGGTTAAATGATCGTGTAGCAAAATATGGTGACATGTCTCATGTTGTTGTTAAATGTATTGATGGTTTTATGGACCATCCTTCTTTTACTTGTCCTACCAAACGTAAAAAACGATCGAGAGGACATAGGAAAAATAATAGAAAAAATGAATTAGATGTACATATGCTTTCTATAGATCTATGCCAGCTACTTGAATCTAGGGGTATGATTTCTGTAATAAAGTGTCTAAATAATTTATCCAAGAGGAATTTAATCAAACTTTTCTGGATTGTGAAGAATAATACAGCTCTTGATTATAATTTTAAAGTAATATGTGATACAATTTGCATTCTATCTAAAACGAAATTTATTTCAAAAAAGAAAAAGTTCGATAAGATTAGTAATAAGGATAACAGATTATATTTACCTATTAATTTTACTTGTAAGCAGATTGAAGATATTAATTTACCAGAAATTTTAAATCAGCGGCATGTGAAACAGGCCCTTCCTAGTAATTTAAATTATAATGATAGTCCAGTTTTAACTTATAAATTTTCAAAAACTATTGGGCAAATTATTTTTAATTATAATTTAATACTAAAAAAACTAGATAGCGATATAAATTGGAAACCGGTTTGTAATTGTAAGCAACTTGGCCCATTTGTAAATCCTACTTACAAACATGTTATAACAGGGGACTTGTCAATAATAAAGGAAGATGATCTTCAAATTATAATGAATAAAGGGGCAAATTTCCGTCTTTCTCATCATCTGAAACCATCGAGTGTTCTTGATGGCTTGGAAAATGATTTTGATTTATTTATTGATAAGTGGTGTAAGAAAGAGAATAAAAATAAAGAGAGTTTTCAAAGTTGGAAGAATTTAATTATTAGTAGAGTAAGAAATAAAATATATTCTAACTTAAAAAATAGTAACACTAAATCATTATTTTATAATGCGAAGATTAAACAAGCAATTGCTAATCTAAAGAATGAATTTGTAATTGTGCCAGTGGATAAAGCTAATAATAATTTTGCCATAATTTGTCAGAAGCTGTATTGTGATATCTTAAAAAGGGAGTTAGGCACAACTAATGTTTATGAAAAGGTAAATATAGAGGATGAGAATTTAATTGAAAAGACTGAAGAAATACTTTTTAAAAATTTTAATATTAAAATAAATGACAATGATAAAAAGTTCCCTTTCCTATATTGGACTGTAAAATTTCATAAGAATCCCCCTAAACCACGGTTTATTGCTGGAGCAGCTAAATGTCCAACCCGCATTGCTGCTACTGACCTCTCTTTAATTTTAAAGGAAATTGTAAATAAACTTAAAACCTATTGTTCTGGTATTAAAAAATTTTCGAATTTTAATCCATATTGGAGTGTTAATAATTCACTGCAGGTGATAGATTCTTTAACAATGGTTTCAGCTAAAAGAATTGAGTCTTTCGATTTTGCGACAATGTATACTAATTTATCACTCAATTTAGTGTTAGATAATTTAAAAACTGTTATAAAGAAATCTTTCCTCTTATCTAGTAAAAGGTTCTTAAAAATAGACAGTTATAATAAAAAAGCCATATGGACAAACTGCTTTAATACTACAGTTAACTTGAGATGTTACAGCTTGGATATGATTTTTGAGTTATTGGAATTTGTTTTATACAATACTTATATAAGATTTGGGGGTGATTTGTATAAGCAAATTATGGGAATTCCCATGGGGGGGAATACCAGCCCATTTATAGCTGACTTGTTTTTAAGTCAACTAGAATATAAATATATGATGGATAAGAATAATCCAATTAATTTAAAACATGCTTTGTCAAATAATAAAAGATATTTAGATGATATTTTGGTCTTAAATTGTAAGGATTTCATTGATATTTCTAAAAATATATATCCATCAGAGCTTATTCTTGAGCCTAGTCATGGCGCTGGTCATGAAGATCATTTCTTAGATTTAAATATTAATATTTGTGATAATAATAAATTAAGTTTTAAAATGTATAATAAAACGGATGATTTTGATTTTGAAGTGATTAGTTTCCCATTCCCTGAAAGTAATATACACTCAAATATCACATATTCAGCGTTTTTCTCACAGTTACTTCGTTATGCAAGGATTTGTAGTAATTATATTGATTTTAAAAATAGATGTAAAATCTTAAGCCAAAAATTGATATCAAGAGGTTTTTCTGCAAATAAATTAACTTGGCAATTTAAAAAATTTAGTTTTCATTATAACGAACTTTTAAATAAATATCAAAAGAATTATCTAGAAATACTTAAAGAAATTTTTGACTAATTTCGGAGGTTCGAGAAATGTTGTCACAGCGCCATTTATTTTGAATTGTGTTTCTATTTGAGCGGAATTTTTAAAAAATTAGCCACATGGTAAAGATGAATTATATAATTGTTTAGTTCATTCAGGTTTTTTGCAATGTGTTAATATTTGTGATTTGGTAAAATTTATAATATTTAGTTTACCTATTGTTGCTAAAGGGAGGGATATATTAACAGGATAAGCTTGTTTTGGTTTTACTTGGTTGTTTTACATTTGCTGTTTTTTTCATAGACATGTATTTTGGGGGTGATACCTGATGCGGGGATGCCATGGATATTCTGTGGTAGCCACAACACTGTGCTGGGTAGAGAATTTAGAGTGGCGAAACCCTATATAGGCCAGTGTATTCTCCTGATGAGCCCTTATGTTGGGTGTTGCCTCTGAATTATTTGTCTATATTATTTTTTCTATGGTTTGGTAAATGACGACTTATACTTATTGACGACATGACTGCCTGTCCATGGATTATTCTTTATGGTTGATTGTGTGTGGCTATGCTGTTTGACCTATGTGATTGTATGGATGAGTAGGGTTAAGGCCTCATTCAAGTGCTGGTCTATATTAATCACTAATTTAGGAAAACAGTCTTCCTTTTCTCCTTCTGTCTTTTTTTTTTTTTTTTTTTTTTTTTTTTTTTTTTTTTTTTTGTGTTTGTGCTGTAGCATTGGTGATTTCTCTTTTCATGATATTATTCCAGGTTGGATCCAGTGCTGGTGGAGAAAATTTTTTTAGTTTTCTCCCCGACAGACCTTTACCCTGGTCCAGGTTTTTAACCTGATATTGTTAATTATTGGTGAGATGGCACTTATGCAAATTTCATGTTCTTTCATCTTTTTGCTTATGTATTTATTGACCTATTGACCTATTGACCTTGGCATGTTTTCTGGACTTTGATTGTTGGATTTTGATTTGGATGTTGGTTTGTTTTGGATTTATTTTCAATAACTTTTTATGCAACAAAACACAAATATTAGCCTCGGAACTCGGAACGATTTTTTGAAAGTTAGTAAGTGTAAGAGTCGTTGTTTTCTTTGCCAAGATCATTTTGTCCCACGGACTTCTGTTAAAAGTACATTGTATAATAAAAATTTTGCATGCAAGTTACGTGGTAATGTTAATTGTAGAACAACCAATGTAATTTACCTATTAGAATGTAATAAATGCTGCCTACAATATGTGGGGGAAACAACTAATAATATATATAAAAGATTTTCTGGACACAAGACAACAGTTAATAATGAAAAAACTAATAACTATCTAGTTCAACATTGTAGTAATGGTAAATGTTCCATATCAGATATAACTGTCACAATTTTAGAAAATTTAGAATTAGAAAATTTAAATAAAGAAGAGAAGAATAATAGACTACGTAAACAGGAGGATTTCTGGATCCATACTCTTGGTACAGCTTATCCTTTTGGGTTAAATGATCGTGTAGCAAAATATGGTGACATGTCTCATGTTGTTGTTAAATGTATTGATGGTTTTATGGACCATCCTTCTTTTACTTGTCCTACCAAACGTAAAAAACGATCGAGAGGACATAGGAAAAATAATAGAAAAAATGAATTAGATGTACATATGCTTTCTATAGATTACCTATTGTTGCTAAAGGGAGGGATATATTAACAGGATAAGCTTGTTTTGGTTTTACTTGGTTGTTTTACATTTGCTGTTTTTTTCATAGACATGTATTTTGGGGGTGATACCTGATGCGGGGATGCCATGGATATTCTGTGGTAGCCACAACACTGTGCTGGGTAGAGAATTTAGAGTGGCGAAACCCTATATAGGCCAGTGTATTCTCCTGATGAGCCCTTATGTTGGGTGTTGCCTCTGAATTATTTGTCTATATTATTTTTTCTATGGTTTGGTAAATGACGACTTATACTTATTGACGACATGACTGCCTGTCCATGGATTATTCTTTATGGTTGATTGTGTGTGGCTATGCTGTTTGACCTATGTGATTGTATGGATGAGTAGGGTTAAGGCCTCATTCAAGTGCTGGTCTATATTAATCACTAATTTAGGAAAACAGTCTTCCTTTTCTCCTTCTGTCTCTTTTTTTTTTTTTTTTTTTTTTTTTTTTTTTTTTTTTTTTTTTTTTTTTGTGTTTGTGCTGTAGCATTGGTGATTTCTCTTTTCATGATATATATATATATATACTAATTTCGGAGGTTCGAGAAATGTTGTCGCAGCGCCATTTATTTTGAATTGTGTTTCTAATTGAGCGGATTTTTTTTTAAATTAGCCACATGGTAAAGATGAATTCTATAATTGTTTAGTTCATTCAAGTTTTTTGCAATGTGTTAATATTTGTGATTTGGTATAATTTATAATATTTAGTTTACCTATTGTTGCTAAAAAGAGGGATATATTAACAGGATAAGCTTGTTTTGGTTTTACTTGGTTGTTTTACATTTGCTGGGTTTTTTTTTCTTTCATAGGCATGTATTTTGGGGGTGATACCTGACACGGGGATGCCATGGATATTCTGTGGTAGCCCCAAAACTGTGCTGGGTAGAGAATTTAAAGTGGCGAAACCCTATATAGGCCAGTGTATTCTCCTGATGAGCCCTTGTGTTGGGTGTTGCCTCTGAATTATTTGTCTATATTATTTTTTCTATTGTTTGGTAAATGACGACTTATACTTATTGACGACATGACTGCCTGTCCATGGATTATTCTTTACGGTTGATTGTGTATGGCTATGCTGTTTGACCTATGTGACTGTATGGATGAGTAGGGTTAAGGCCTCATTCAAGTGCTGGTCTATATTATCCACTAATTTAGGAAAACAGTCTTCCTTTTCTCCTTCTGTCTCTCTCTCTTTTTTTTCTTTTTTTTTCTTTTTTTTTGTGTTTGTGCTGTTGCATTGGTAATTTCTCTTTTCATGATATTATTCCAAGTTGGATCCAGTGCTGGTGGAGAAATTTTTTTTTTAGTTTTCTCCCCGACAGACCTTTACCCTGGTCCAGGTTTTTAACCTGATATTGTTAATTATTGGTGAGATGGCACTTATGCAAATTTCATGTTCTTTCATGTTTTTGTTTATGTATTTATTGACCTATTGATCTATTGACCTTGGCATGTTTTTTGGACTTTGATTGTTGGATTTTTATTTGGATGTTGGTTTGTTTTGGATTTATTTTCAAAACTTTTTATGCAACAAAACACAAATTTTAGCCTCGGAACTCGGAACGATTTTTTGAAAGTTAGTAAGTGTAAGAGTCGTTGTTTTCTTTGCCAAGATCATTTTGTCCCATGGACTTCTGTTAAGAGTACATTGTATAATAAAAATGTTGCATGCAAGTTACGTGGTAATGTTAATTGTAGAACAACCAATGTAATTTACCTATTAGAATGTAATAAATGCTGCCTACAATATGTGGGGGAAACAACTAATAATATATATAAAAGATTTTCTGGATATAAGACAACAGTTAATAATGAAAAAACTAATAACTATCTAGTTCAACATTGTAATAATGGTAAATGTTCCATATCAGATATAACTGTCACAATTTTAGAAAATTTAGAATTAGAAAATTTAAATAAAGAAGAGAAGAATAATAGACTACGTAAACAGGAGGATTTCTGGATCCATACTCTTGGTAAAGCTTATCCTTTTGGGCTAAATGATCGTGTAGCAAAATATTGTGACATGTCTCATGTTGTTGTTAAATGTATTGATGGTTTTATGGACCATTCTTCTTTTACTTGTCCTACTAAACGTAAAAAACGATTGAGAGGACATAGGAAAAATAATAGAAAAAATGAATTAGATGTACATATGCTTTCTATAGATCTATGCCAGCTATTTGAATCTAGGGGTATGATTTCTGTAATAAAATGTCTAAATAATTTATCCAAGAGGAATTTAATCAAACTTTTCTGGATTGTTAAGAATAATACAGCTCTTGATTATAATTTTAAAGTAATATGTGATACAATTTGCATTCTAACTAAAACGAAATTTATTTCAAAAAAGAAAAAGTTCGATAAGATTAGTAATAAGGATAACAGATTGTATTTACCTATTAATTTAACTTGAAAGCAGATTGAAGATATTAATTTACCAGAAATTTTAAATCAGCGGCATGTGAAACAGGCCCTTCCTAGTAATTTGAATTATAATGATAGTCCAGTTTTAACTTATAAATTTTCAAAAACTATTGGGCAAATTATTTTTAATTATAATTTAATACTAAAAAGATTAGATAGTGATATAAATTAGAAACCGGTTTGTAATTGTAAGCAGCTTGGTCCATTTGTAAATCCTACTTACAAACATGTTATAACAGGGGACTTGTCAATAATAAAGCAAGATGATCTTCAAATTATAATGAATAATAAATATAATGAATTATAATGAGAACCATCGAGTGTTCTTGATGGCTTGGAAAATGATTTTGATTTATTTATTGATAAGTGGTGTAAGAAAGAGAATAAAAATAAAGAGAGTTTTCAAAGTTGGAAGAATTTAATTATTAGTAGAATAAGAAATAAAATATATTCTAACTTAAAAAATAGTAACACTAAATCATTATTTTATAATACGAAGATTAAACAAGCAATCGCTAATCTAAAGAATGAATTTGTAATTTTGCCAGTGGATAAAGCTAATAATAATTTTGCCATAATTTGTCAGAAGCTGTATTGTGATATCTTAAAAAGGGAGTTATGCACAACTAATGTTTACGAAAAGGTAAATATAGAGGATGAGAATTTAATTGAAAAGACTGAAGAAATACTTTTTAAAAATTTTAATATAAAAATAAATGACAATGATAAAAAGTTCCCTTTCCTATATTGGACTGTAAAATTTCATGAGAATCCCCCTAAACCACGGTTTATTGCTGGAGCAGCTAAATGTCCAACCCGCATCGCTGCTACTGACCTCTCTTAAATTTTAAAGGAAATTGTAAATAAACTTAAAACCTGTTGTTCTGGTATTAAAAAATTTTCGAATTTTATTCCATATTGGAGTGTTAATAATTCACTGCAGGTGATAGATTCTGTAACAATGGTTTCAGCTAAAAGAATTAAGTCTTTCGATTTTGCGACAATGTATACTAATTTATCACTTAATGTAGTGTTTGATAATTTAAATACTGTTATCAAGAAATATTTCCTCTTATCTAGTAAAAGGTTCTTAAAAATAGACACTTATAATAAAAAAGCTATATGGACAAATTGATTTAATGCTACAGTTAACTTGAGATGTTACAGCTCGGATATGATTTTTGAGTTATTAGAATTTGTTTTATACAATACTTATATAAGATTTGGGGGTTATTTGTACAAGCAAATTGTGGGAATTCCCATGGGGGGGAATGCCAGCCCATTTATAGCTGACTTGTTTTTAAGTCAACTAGAATATAAATATATGATGGATAAGAATAATCCAATTAATTTAAAACATGCTTTGTCAAATAATAAAAGATATTTAGATGATATTTTGGTCTTAAATTGTAAGGATTTCATTGATATTTCTAAAAATATATATCCATCAGAGCTTATTCTTGAGCCTAGTCATGGCGCTGGTCATGAAGATCATTTCTTAGATTTAAATATTAATATTTGTGATAATAATAAATTAAGTTTTAAAATGTATAATAAAACGGATGATTTTGATTTTGAACTGATTAGTTTCCCATTCCCTGAAAGTAATATACACTCAAATATCACATATTCAACGTTTTCTCACAGTTACTTCGTTATGCAAGGATTTGTAGTAATTATATTGATTTTAAAAATAGATGTAAAATCTTAAGCCAAAAATTGATATCAAGAGGTTTTTCTGCAAATAAATTAACTTGGCAATTTAAAAAATTTAGTTTTCATTATAACGAACTTTTAAATAAATATCAAAAGAATTATCTAGAAATACTTAAAGAAATTTTCAACTAATTTCGGAGGTTCGAGAAATGTTGTCGCAGCGCCATTTATTATGAATTGTGTTTCTAATTGAGCGGATTTTTTTTAAAATTAGCCACATGGTAAAGATGAATTCTATAATTGTTTAGTTCATTCAGGTTTTTTGCAATGTGTAAATATTTGTGATTTGGTATAACTTATAATATTTAGTTTACCTATTGTTGCTAAAAAGAGGGATATATTCACAGGATAAGCTTGTTTTGGTTTTACTTGGTTGTTTTACATTTGCTGTTTTTTTTCTTTCATAGGCATGTATTTTGGGGGTGATACCTGACACGGGGATGCCATGGATATGTTGTGGTAGCCACAACACTGTGCTGGGTAGAGAATTTAAAGTGGCGAAACCCTATATAGGCCAGTGTATTCTCCTGATGAGTCCTTGTGTTGGGTGTTGCCTCTGAATTATTTGTCTATATTATTTTTTCTATTGTTTGGTAAATGACGACTTATACTTATTGACGACATGACTGCCTGTCCATGGATTATTCTTTATGGTTGATTGTGTATGGCTATACTATTTGACCTATGTGATTGTATGGATGAGTAGGTTTAAGGCCTCATTCAAGTGCTGGTCTATATTAATCACTAATTTAGGAAAACAGTCTTCCTTTTCTCCTTCTGTCTCTCTATTTTTTTTTCTTTCTTTCTTTTTTTTTGTGTTTGTGCTGTTGCATTGGTGATTTCTCTTTTCATGATATATATATATATACATATATATATATATATATATATATATATATATATATATATATATATATATATATATATATATATATATATATATATATATATATATATATATATATATATATATATATATATATATATATATATATATATATATATATATATACTAATAACTCACTGCAGCACCAAGCCGCCTGAGGCCAACACAGCTAAGCACGCTCCTCCTACAACCTAATCTATTCAAGGCCTCCCTCTTTACACACTCCCAGGAAGTTCACATTTCCTTTAAATCTTTATTTATGACATCCTCCCAACCCAGACGAGGACGACCTGCTTTCCGTGTAGCCCCAAACGGTTGGCTAAAAAGGACAATCTTCGGCAATCTGTCATACTTCAGCCGCAGAACTTGGCCTACCCATCTCAACCTTTTTCTTTCATTATAGCCCTAGAAAGCGGGATTGAACCACATTTTTCGTAAAGCCTACTGTTTGAAATGTGGTCAGTCAGCTGGGCACCCAGAACAATCCGTAGGCAATTTCTCTGAAAAACATCTAGTAAATTTCCAGTAAATTTGGGCACCCAGAACAATCCGTAGGCAATTTCTCTGAAAAACATCTACAAAATCGGAGCGTCCATGCTTCAGAGCCATATTTGACCACTGTCATCACTGTAGCTTCCAATATTCTAATCTTGGTTTACAGACTTATCTTCCTATTCTTCCAAACTTTTTTAACTGTGCAAAAAACACACTGAGCCTTAGCTATTCTACTTTTAACATTTTCACTGCTCCCACCATCTATACTAATAATATTACCAAGGTAAGTGAAGCTGCTAATCTGATTAATCTTTTTGTTACCCAACGTCACCTTTCCATCTTCACTTATTCCTTGCCTTAGTGACTTAGTCTTCTTAACATTAATTTTGAAGCCGATTCTAGCATCCTGAACTCGCAAACCTCTGAAAATTCATTCATTTTGCTCACACTTTCATCTAATATGCTTAAATTATGAGCATAATCTAAGTCCAGGAGTGTTTTTCCTCCCCATTTGATTCCGTGGTCTTCAATTGCCTTTCCTGTGCTCCTTAAGATGAAGTCCATCAAAATGATCCATATAAAGGGGGATAGAACATGACCCTGCTTAACTCCTGCTTTTATACAAAACCAGTTGCTAACCTCATTTCCTACCTTAAACGCATCAGTATTATTCTCGTAAATAGCACAAATACATATATATATATATATATATATATATATATATATATATATATATATATATATATATATATATATATATATATATATAAGTTGTTTGTGTGTGTGTGTCGAGTGACGTCATGTTTGTGTGTCGACTGACGTCATTATAAGGATTGAGCTGTATGCGTCATGAAGTTGTTTGTCGACTGACGTCATGTTTGTCTACTGATGAAATTACATATCGGGACACCGGGACACAAATGACGACCGGGACACAGGGAATATAAATGACGACCGGGAACCTCAAAGAGAAATTACAGACTGGGACACCCGGACACAAATCACGACAGGGACACAGGGAATATAAATGACGACCGGGATACAGGGACACAACTACACCGGGGACGCCGGGGGCACAGGCGGGATATATAAATGACGACCGGGACACAGGGATTGTTCGAATATAAATTACAGACCGGGACACTGGGACACAAATGACGACCGGGACACCGGGACACAGGGAATATAAATGACGACCGGGACACTTAAAGAGAAACTACAAACTGGGTCACCGGGACACAAATGACGACCGGGATACAGGGAATATAAATGTGACCGGAAACAGGGACAAATCATTAGAATAATGAGGTATAGATCTGAATACGGATTGTTTTTCCCATGGACAATTATATGATGCATGTTCAAGAGTCAGTAAACCTGACAATCTATTTATATGCACAGACAATGGGACAGCGAAGAATGTTGTATATTCGCATGTTTTGCGTAGTTAAAAACCTATATATATATATATATATATATATATATATATATATATATATATATATATATATATATATATATATATATATATATATATATATATATATATAAATATATATATATAATATATATATATATATATATATATATATATATATATATATATATATATATATATATATATATATATATATATATATATATATATATATATATATTCACAGGTGGGACACAGGGACACAACTACAATGGCGCGTAACTAATATGGCGCGCAACGACTTACGCGCGCGGGGGGGCTTGGGGGGCGCGAAGTGCCCCACCAACTAGGTGTTGGGGTGGCACGAAGCGCCACCCCAACAGCTAGTATATATATATATATATATATATATATATATATATATATATATATATATATATATATATATATATATATATATATATATATATATATATATATATATATATATATATATATATATATATATATAGGTATGACGGAAATATAATAGAGGGAGGCCTCTCAGCCAGGTTTGGGTATTTAGAGGAATCGAGAGGGTGAGCAAGAGGAAGTTTATAACTCTTCTCTTAGATGGTGGTGAGACTCTGAGAAGGGATAAAGCAATTCTAATCCCTCTCATTTAAAGATACATAAGACCTTTTTAATAGTTATGAGCGACTGCTGGGCAGCAGACTCCAGTCTGTCAGAAGTCAGATTGACTCACCACCAGATAAATCCCTCCAAAGCTTTGTTGACCCAGAGGATGTGACCCTCCATACCCAAAGTATTTCCATTATTTCATTTCATGTTAAGGATTTAAATATCGGCATAAAATTAACCATTCTTGAACTTGTACTAAGTTTAAAATAGGTTTTTGTATTTTTTTTTCAAACACTAATTTTATAGAGCAGAATCTTGAAACTTCAAGGGAATACGATGAAAAATAAGTTGCAGATAATATCGTTCGAACCCTTATTAAAGATGATCTTTTTAAAGATTTGCACAGAAAGACGGAAGTCCTGTAGAACTTGAAGTTGCCCAGGATCATAAGAGAGTGGATAGCCCTCCATAGCTCTCTTCATCCACACCAATTAATGTTTCAGAGCAATTTGAGAATTAAAATAGCAAATATTGTAAATTTCAAGATAATCAGCATAAGGTAAAATGAACTTACTAGTTTCACAATTATGTCCAAAATGGGCTAACGGATTTTGGCATATGCACTTGTAGGAGCCCCAAAATTCAACACAAATTGCATCATTTTGACAAGGATTGGGGTCACATGATGGCAAACAATGTTTCTGTATCATATCTGGAAAACGAGCGTTCATGTAAGCGTACAAGTTGACCACTTCGTTATTCATTACTAAACCACGATAACATCCGATGAGACCTTCACTATGATTCGAACGCTGCAGCATTTCTCTGAAATTTGAAAATTAATCTGAAACAAATTTCTCGTGCAGTTTGGAAATTTCTTTATTGTGATGGCTGTTGAGCAAGCAAAAAATAATAAAAGAGTTAACAAAACGAAACTAAAGCAAACCAAACAAAATAAATAAAACAAAAGTAAACACAACAAAAAATAATAAAAAGAGTAAACAAAAACAAATTGGCAAAATAAATTAGACCTATTAATTTTTTTAAGCATAAAAGAGAAGACAATTAAAGTAGACAGAGTAGCAGACATGGCAGCAACTAAAAAACAGGGGTCAGGCACCTTTCCCCAAAAAATCCTCAGTGGAATCCCCTTCCTGCAGAAGAAAATTCATCCTAGAAAATCTCCCTACTATTCTCTACTGTAAATATCTTCCCCAATGCAAAACTGGGTATTGTACACCAGCTATTAAGAATAAGTGACGGTGGACTATTGTGTAGGCGGGGGGATGCTAGATGCCGCAAACAGCGCATTTTAATGCCAAGTTTGTCTAAATATCCATGAACCTTCAAATTAGTATAGAAAGGGGCGGGGGGGGGGGGGCTGGTGGAGGCGGAAATGTCTCATCTCCCTTTTTTTAGACTAAGCATGAATAAGGTTGCTGAGGGCAATACCTCCTTGCTTATTGCAGAAACATTTATCGGACATTTAGTTAAAGTTTCATCAAACTAAACTTCATATTTCCCAAAATAATCATAAATGATGTTTAAGAGCGCATCAGCTATTATGAAGGAGCGGTGGCGGATCATTTTTTCGGCTGAAGGGGTGCCTCGAGAGTGCATCATAACTCACATTGAACTTTCAGATAAATATACAGTGAGTTCTAGAGAAGGGGGGAGGTAAAAATTTATGTCTATCCCTCTTGATTTTCAGGAATATTTCTGGTCTACCCCTCAATTATTGGTGATGGGGGAGGGTGAATAATAGTGCTCTCCCTATAACAACAATCTGTCCTATGTAACCCAAAACATTACGTCAAGAGGTCTACTGACAAAAACATGGAAAGGGCAACACAGGGCATCATGAGCCTCACCAGGAGATTTATTAGGGGGGGGGGGAATATGCAAATTCAATCAGGAGCCTTGTTTCCAGTGATTTTAAAAAGTAATATTTCTCTTTTCCTGTTGATATAACATATTTCAGCATATTTAAACGTATGCGAACAATGTATTTAAGCAACATAGAACCCCATTGTAAAGGTCGTCGTGGCTTCGACCATAAAGAAGATCAAAAGTCCCGCAGAATTTTAATCCATATGAACAATAATGCCCTTCTCCTTCGACATAAAATCTGTAGACAAAATTCCATTAAGAACTTGTTCGACAAAACTATTATTCATCAAAAACCATGACTAATTATTCAAATTGTGTCCTAAATAAGAACGACTGCTGAGACGCAAGCGCTTTTGAGCTTGAATATATGCTTTTTGAACGCACTAAAAAAGCTTTAGCGTAACGCCCGAGGTGCTGAGAAGGGGATGGCCTCCCTCATATACGGAACAATTTCTGTTCATTTTAAGTTTTAATACCATTTTAAGCTTTACTTTCAGCTGAAAAAACTTGTTTGTTTTTAAATTTATCCTATAGGATTTATTTTAATATTTTTTTTCCTTTCAATTCTACTTATCGCATTCTTGGGGCTGGGGGTTAAGTGATCCTAGCAGGGTAAGATAAAGGTTAAAGGGATTAATTTGCATATGCTTATTTGAAATAAAGAACTCTGTTCTTCTTAATTCTCTTGATTCTGACTCGGATTTCGACTCCATATTATTGATATTGGTTCAAGAAAAAAAAAATCTGCTTGAAGATACTCAAGACCTTACTTGGAATCAGGAGTTCTGTCAATTTCAAATATGCTTGGTTCTGACAATATAAATATGCTTGATTGGTTATGCTGGATGGAGGAGGAGTTATAGATGCCACAAAACGTTTGCCATGACTAGTTCGAAGCTTACAGTTGTAAGTGCTTTGGCTAAAGAGTAGTGATGCCATAATGCTTGTAATGGCACCCATAGGGGATAAACTGTTGGAGTTAACAATTCCTAAAGACGTTATTGCGTGCACCAGGGTCTTAAGTAATACCGTAAAGCAAGTTTTTGTTACCTAATATTATCGTACGGCTAGTACAAGTTCCAAGAGAGTTATATGCTCTATTACTAAAAAATAAAAAATATTTAAAAAAATCTACAGTCAATCTGACAATACCATCTAAACCATTGCTTAACAAACCGGTGTGCGTCAAAAGTAACCAATATCCAGTAATCGATTTTCTTCCTACATGAGAATAATTCTGGAAATAGGAAACATGCAATCCAAAGCTTTATCGAATCATTTCCCCTTCCACTAGAAATTAATTTCCAAATCACAGCATTAGGAAAGATTTGGTGGTACGGATTTCTAAGGCACCGTTCCTTCGGGGGAATCTCTGGTCTTACATTCGATTCCTACACCGGACAAAAATCTTTGATAACGGCTTATAAAGGTTCCTTTAGAAATAAATCCTGATGTCTTGGAAAAATATCTTAAAACAAAAAAAAAAATCTTGAACGAAATGAAATCTCGAAGAAAAAAACCCTCTGAAGAAAAAAATTAAAAACTTTGAAGAAAAAAAATCTTGAAGAAAACATCTTGAAGAAAAAAATCTTGATGAAAAAGAAAACAACACCTTGAAGAACAGTCTGCTGATTTGTAGCAAACAGGTGTACTACAGTATTACGTAACAAACAGGTGTTATAGTATTACGTAAGATGCAGGTGCCCGTAATAACGTCTCTAGGGATTGGTAACTCCAATAGTATACCTCCTATGGGTGCCTTTAAAAATATTATGGTATCACTACTCCAAATGGACTAATGTAGAAAAATTACTGAAAAGTACAAAAAAGTACTGCTTCATTTGAAATTGGTCCCTCTTCTAACAAAGTTGGCTCGAATAAACATAGAATTCTTCCGGTTTGTTGGAAGATTATATGAAACTTTGGGCTAAAAGAACCCCAGTGCATATAGAAAATAAAAAAAAATGCTTCCCCGTCAAGCAGCCCAAAAAGGGGACAGAAAACTGCCAAAAACTCTATTCCCGCACACTTTAAATACATAGTGTTATTTTAGAAACTTTACAGGAGGATCATTCGATTGAAAATTATAGGTTCTTGTGTGTTTTTTAAAAGGCCAAAAGGTACTGAAAGGCGATCAGCCTCTTTTTCAGTTCATTATCTGCTATCCGGCTTCTCCTTAACTCCAATGGTATCTAATCAAATTTATAGATATCTGGCTGGTTCAAAACCTTCAAGACGTCTAATAAGTTTGCCTTCAGGGTTGATATCAGCCCCAGAGTCCCAATAGTAAACTTGATCTTACCCTGCTACGATAAATAAACCCTGAAGCACAGAAAAAGAATTAACATAAAATAAAATGCAAAAATTAAAACTAAAAAACATTATAAGCAAACATAGTCTGTCTGTGTTTTGGAATATTGGTAGAATACTCCAAAATTCCTTCTTTTCTTCGTTATTTTTATTTGACATACTTTCTCTATGGCTGCTCAATTTTCCATTTTCGGAGAATTTACCACGAGAGGGGATTTTATCTGGGGATAATTTTCTGCAAGAGGAATTTTGCTGAGAGGGGGAGGGGGGTAGAACAAGCTTACTATCGTCTTTGAAAATTATGCTCTTAAAAAAATAAATAAAATAAACTGTTTGAATGAACAACGATTGAGAAATATTTTGATTTCCAATATCAACTTACTTGAAAAATTTCTTGGAAATTTCTAAAATTTTGACGTAAAGATCTTGTTCCAGCACTCAGAAACTCTCAAACTATACAATTAAAAATTATTTTCATGACGAAAGGGATGAGTTTTGTCCCCAAAGTTGGGTCTGACAATTTATTTTTCCGGTGAAAGAGTTGATGCAGATTTCAAAAACAAGATTAGGTCCGAACTTTATTCGAACCAAGTGACAATCATGCTTATATCAATAGTAACGCAACACCTTTGGGTGCGTTTTGTACGCAAACGCTTCGTTCTTCTATACGCCAAAGGCTTCTGCGATTGCAACTTGCTCGAACTCTGAGAATCTCCTGAGAAAGACCACTATTGAGTTTTACATTATTGAGGGGTGATAAAAGGTGAGAAGCTAATTAAACTTGAGTGAAAGTATCAAGAAACGTTTGGTGTTCTGTTGGATAGATGAAGAATAAGAGTACCTGAGGTGTATAATTTTTTTTAGTATTTTTTGTTTTTAAATGATATGATACACTCTATGAAATAAAGGAGGTAAGATTAGCCAGTCAGCAAAACGATAAGTAGCCCTTTCCATAATTTAGTGAAGAACTTGGTGAGTTTATTCTATTTCTATAAGATGCCTCTTGCTGAAAGACACTTTTACAAAATATAGGTCTGGTATGCTAGATTGGAATTTGTAAAACATTTGTGTAAAAAAAGCAATGACACTCACTCTGGTGCACCCCCTATGTAAAGTGTTGCTTCGAATGGACCAAACTCTTCGCCATCCTTTAGGTCTAGTAGAATTGATTCTTGGTTTACTGTAAATCTTACATGGTATTCATTATAGTCAATCCAAACTTGCTGCCATTCACCGCTGTTTAAGTCCCTGCTGGATTTGACAGTAACGCTTCTCGGCACTCCGTTAATAGAAAATTCAAGAGTCAATTCATCTGAAAAGAGAAGGGAACATACTTCAAAAAGGGAGGAGGAGGCTACGGAGGAGGCAAGACACAAAATTTAATTAATTGATTTCACCGAAGTTCTCAACTGCATTAGTAAAAATGAAGAAACGCTTTATAGTTCTACCTTGTCTGCCCAACTGGACCTATTTGTCAACACAAATAGTGTGAAAACTGTTTGCGTTACATTTATTTTTTTATTTAATTAGTAGAACAAATCCGTTACTAATTTAATAAAACTTCTTTTTCATAGAAGTAGAGAGCGAGTTTCAAAATTAAATTTGCAAAACTCACCCAAAGCAAAGAGTAGGCAGTAGCTTATAGAGGCTCACCTTTACATTTTCATAAGCTTTACTAGAAATAAAGAAACAAAAGTTTGGAATCTTGAGTTATCTGTTTTTATAAAAGATGAGAAAGATACTTTTTGTCTTTATAGAAACATAATTATGTTCTCAATAGCCAAATAACCAGAAAAAACAAAGAAAGCCTTCTGGCAATAAGTTCCTTGAAATTACATGTCGAGATACACATGATTTTTAAATATTTTATCAAATATTACTCAGCATAAATTTTATATACTCATTACCCAGTTACATACCCATATTACCTTCAAGGAAACAAATAAGAATAATTCTTTAATTTTCAAGACTTATTATTGTTCAAGCCTTCGAAAGAAAAAGTTATTCTTGCCAAAAGCTTGTCAAAAGGGCAAAACCTTGTTTTGCCCTTCTTTAAAATAAAAAAAAAACTATTCTTTTGAGTAACACAATATATTTTTTTATATTCACAGATATTCCTAATCAATTAATCTATCTTTTACCGAGATTGAAGATTAGTAAAACAAAACAACAAAACAATTAGCAAAAGCACATTCGAAAATGTAAACAACGAAATTAACATGAAATTTTCCAGAAGAAAAGTATTATTAAGCAAGTGACTGTTACAAAACCTCTTCTAACAATAAATAGCTACAATGGAGAAGGACTGGAGATGGTCCAGCAAATTTAGAATGTTTACTGTCTAATGATAGAGTTCAGGACAGTTACTAACTAATATATCTTGTTTGTCTTATAAACCAGGAAAAAATTTTTTGATGTTTACAATATCCTTTTCATTACATATTGACAATTTCTAACAACTTGAAGAAGTGCACTAAATTTGAAAGAAGCAACTGATAAAGACTAACCATTAAAAAGTAAAACTCTAAAATACGGATGTTTCGGATGAAGCATAGCTTGATATAAGAGTATACCCGATTCGCTTGATGTTCTGAAACTAAACGCTAAATCACCAGTCCTCCATCCTGGAACTTCCATATAAGAATCTGGGGATTTAAAAGTGACTACGTATTGTTGAGTATCTGAAACAGAAAGCAAAGGTTTATTCTTTCTTTAATGTAGTGAAACAGAGGTACATATTTAATTATTTGCAACGTCATAGGTTTAATATTGAAGCAGTTTGTTTTGTTCAAAAAATTTAAATAAATAAATGGTACTACAAGGCCTATAACCGAACTTGTCAAATATTATTCGACATGATTGGTAAACAAGGTTATAACTGTTTTGGGATAAATCAAAAAGAAGTGTTGGGGCTGGTAGATGTCCAGCATTTATTTTTTATTGGTGCTTATCACAAATTTCAAACCATGAAACATTAATGGCTATTATTCAGGAGCCTAAGAAATATAGTTATAATTACTTTAGCAACAGGTTTGAGGCGCGTAGGCTATTCATAGTCGCACAGTTTTGCTAATATTTCTTAGGAATAATTTGTTGTTTGTGTAATAATAAAAAAGTAGTATAATCAGAGTCCTTGTGGTCAGAATTCATAGAAACATATAGCCTGTTACCAATAGAATATTTCAAGTCCAAAAAATAAAATGAAGTAGCTATCATAAAAAAGTGCAACGGTCAATTTTAAAACTCAAATTACAAAAGTTCGAAGGTCAAAAGGACAAGATCTCAATTTCTGAGGGTCAAGGGGAAAACTCTTATTCAGAATTAAACACGGTTGAAGGCTAAAGCTGCCGATCGAAGTGATACCAAAAAGGGCCTAGATTAAAAATTTTACGAAGTTGACTTTTTCCTAGCCAGTATGATAAAAGGCTAGTAATTATAAATACATGTGCCAAATTGGTCAGCTTTTGAATTATTGCTTTAAGTTCGAGTTCATAAGTGTTCAATAACATATATATATATATATATATATATATATATATATATATATATATATATATATATATATATATATATATATATATATATATATATATATATATATATATATATATATATATATATATATATATATATATATATATATATATATATATATATATATATATATATATATATATATATATATATATATATATTTATGATTCAGAGAGGGTTAGAGCGGAGGGACTAGCTGACAATCCACGTGTCATACAGATTACGTCAATATACAATACTATTTAAATACCACTTGGGGCGAATATGCATTTGATAAAGGTCAAATTTTAGTAGAAAGAGAGGAGGGTGCTCAAAACTTGATTGTCATTTTGTTTAATTTATAATTTTGCTGAGGTTGAAATTTGAATTATTTCATATTTCTTTTGTTAAATGACAGCAAAAAGACAAAGCAAACCAGACATACAAAAGTGATTTTAGAAGAAAAATAAACCCAAGAAGGATGAATAGGCTACTTACTAGCTTCCACACACTCAAGTGGACCAAGAGTAATCCTACCATCGGCAGAGGGGCTCAACTTCTTTGGTTGAAGAGCAAATATTTCAGTGATGCCAAGTTCCTGTGGTCGGGTGAGATAACCTTCGTCTGATCGCCACTTATTTTCATTGCCATCACAATTACAAAATAATCCTGGATGGGCGCACTTCCTATCAGCTATAATCAAATAATTCCAAATTAGCTTATGCACCTTTGGCTTTCTTCGAAGTGGTTAAAGCTTTGCTATTGTAAGTGATAAATTTTCAAATCAGAAGATTACCTGTTGTTCAAAATAAATGAAGTATAATGAAATGGGTTTGTCTTTAAAAAAGTATATATATATATATATATATATATATATATATATATATATATATATATATATATATATATATATATATATATATATATATATATATATATATATATATATATATATATATATATATATATATATATATATATATATATATATATATATATATATATACATACAAAATAAAGCTGGTTTTAGATTAACTAAGATTCTTACTACCCACCTTACGTAGACAAAAAAGAAACTGTACACGAAGATCAGGCTTCAGGTCTGTACTTGGGGCCCTCCAATTATGCAGACAAAAACCCATGTGTGATTCTGATTGCAACGCAAAGTAATATGTTAATCTTTTGACTAGAATTTTATTGGACTATGATCATATATCGACACCCTTAGCCTTAAGACTGAACATATAATGTCAGCCTTGGAGGTAAATGTTTCGAGCATTTTGATTAAATTGGCTCCATAGAAATTTGGAAATGAATCCATATGTGACCTTGGACACAAAAAGTTGGTTGGGTGCCTCCCTATCCGTTTTCTAGACATTTAAAGAGGGCGCTAGATGTCAAAAATAAACAATCGAATCATTCCTTTCTCTGATCATTCGTCCAACTTTTTTGAGCTAGATTTCGTGTAAACAAAGCGTGAATTTAAAACTTGCAAGCTGTTAGAGCAACAGCACTACCTAACTAAAGAGTGACATGGATTCAATGTATTTTATTAATAGGTTGTTTTAATGAGGTCACTTCTTAGGGAAGGAGTTGTCGTAGAAACTGCAAAAGAGGCTCATTTCATTGTACATTGAAAGATTTATTACTCTTTATAAGGGTCCAAAGTGACTGGAGGACACAAAGCCTCCTATGCACACCTTTTTAGCTGCCCATGTTGTCCCTACAATCAACATTTTTAGATAGCCTTTTTGTTAACAATAGTCGAAGAGTCTATATAACCATACTTCCAGGGATAAAAAAAACATTATGTGCATACTGGTTTTCAAAACCCATCTGAAATATCTCAGATATGGCTGAAGGGTAATAATTTAAAACTTTCAGGACATATTTAGAAGAATGATGAACTATATCAAAAGACACTGTCTATCCAGGTTCTCAAAAGGTCGTATCTGCCTTATCTCAGGAACAACTAAGGGTATAGCTCAAATTTTTAGTGAAAGTTGAGGTAAATACTGAACTAAGTAAGAATATTCATCCAGGTTATCAAAACAGAGTAGCTGCAACATCTCAAGGAGGGCTAGGGCACTGAGATGAAACTTTCAGGGAATGTTTAACTGAATCAAAATACACCATGTGCATCCAGCTTCTAAAAGGGCACATTGAAGGTTTCTGAATTTGCATCCAGTTCCTATACAATCTCAAGGATAACGAAGGGAATTAATTTGGAACTTTCCGTTTTTTCAAGGAGACTGTTGAACTAAATTAAAGGACATTAAATGAATCCATGTTGTCACAAGGACGTATCCACAATATTTCAGGGATGGCTAAAGGTATTAAGTCAAAACTTCAGGGAGTGTAGACTAAAATTAAAAAACACCATATACATTCAGGTTTTCAAAAGAGCGCATCTGTAGAATGGCAAGAATGGCAAATGGAATTAGTTTCAAACTTCCACTGCATGTTGAGGACAGAAACTGAATTAAACCGAAAGACATTGCAATGATGCTTAAATCGTTGCTGAAGGTGTATACGCAATATTTCAGTAGCGGCTATTGGTTTTAAGGAGAAACTTTAAGGGCATGTTGAACTAAATAAAAAAACACTATAAGCTTCCAGGCCGCCAAAAGGCCGTAATAGCAACGTCTCAGGAACGTAAAAAGGTATTAAGCTAAAAATATAAGGGAATATTGAGGGCGATGTTGAACTAAATCGAAAGACAGTGTGTGCAACCAGGTTATCAAAAAACGCTTAATGTCTATAAAAAAGGGTACTTAAGTTGAAACTTGAAGGAAATAATGAGGCGATTAATGAACTATACCTGTAATATTTCAGGTACGACTAAAGGAATAAATTAATGGCTTAGAGGACCCAACTGGAACTTTTAGGTAATACCAAGAGAGTGATTAAGTAAACTTTAAATTTCGAGTTGGGGAGGTGGGATCGAGAGGAGTCCACGAATGATAATAAGTTTGTGAGGATGTGTTATTATATTGATTTTTAGTTAAAACGTTGTTTGTTTTTATGTAGATCTGAAAATGAATCTAAGAATGAATCTAGCAATCTAACAATTGAAATGCCGAGTTTTTGCTAATCAAATAAAAACAATGGTCACTTTTAGTTTATAAATTTATTTTTGTAGGAAAAGGTCCGATAATACTTTAGTTGTGATAATGTGTGCCAGAGGGTGTCCTATTCTGGCACAGTGAAGCGACTTGAAATGTTGTATCACGTTGATGGTGGCTGGCAAAACATGCACCTTTGGATTTAAAACATGGTTTTTAACAAGAGAATATCAAGAAAATGTCTTAAGAAAGATGAGGTTGGTCAGAGGGTGCCAGAGGGCTAGTAATACTGTGGCACAGTAGCGTGAATTGACATGATGTATCACGTAGGGTTGTCTTGCGAAAACATGAACCAATGGATTTAAGGCATCGTTATCTGAAAAAAAATGTCTTAGAAATCATGAGGTAGTGTCAGAGGGTACCAGAGGGCCATGTATTGTGTGGCATGGTAGCCGTAGCTTGTAATGGTGTATCTCGTTTAGGATGGTTTGTCCAAACACTAACGAATGGATTTAAAGCATAATTTTTAACTAGAAAAAACCTTGAAAATGCCATACGATTGACTAGAGGTGCCAGAAGGAGCTGTGTGCCATCCATAGTGTGACACAATGTCGTGAACTGACATTATGTATCACGTTGAGGGTGACTTTCAAAAACACGAACCATTGAATTTTATGTTTATTTTTATCATAAAAATATCTGAAAAATGCATTTGGAATGATGAAGGGTGCCAGAGGATGTCGCATGTCATCCATAGTGCGACAGGGTGATGTGAAAGTTAAGGTGAAAGGTGTTTAAAGAATTTTTGGCGGAGGAGGATGGAAATCTAACGCACAGTCAAGGAAACGAGGCTATTTCATTAAGACCTCTCAGAAATAACTCTTAAAATGGGTTAAATTTATCTCTAATAATAAACCTTTGCCTCTGGAATTACTTGCTTGGGTGGGCTAGTCACAAATTGTCACGGTGGCGTAAATATGCATAGTCTTGGCTAAAAGAAATGTGGTAATTTCATTATTAGCTCTCATAAATAATTCAACATATAGTTCAAATTTATCTCTAATAACAAGCCTCTCCTCTGGAATTGGTTGCTAGGGGTTGGCCAGCCACATATTGTCACGGTGGCGTGAAAATGCATTGCCAGCACTCAAAGAGACACGGTATCTTCATTGAGACCTATCAGAAATAACTCTTAATATGGTTCAAATTTATCTCTAAAAGAAAACATCCTCTCTGGAATTGCTTTCTTTGGGGGAAGACCAGCTACATTGTCACGGTAACGTGAATATACATAGTCTTGGATCGAGGAGACAAAGAAACAAGGCATTTTTATTAAGACCTCTCAGAAATAATTCTTAGTATGGCTTAAATTTGTCTCTAATATCAACCCCTAGAATCGCTTGATATTTCCCCGCCTTTTTTTATTCAAGCTTGTTTTTTGCCTATATTTTATCCTACATCAGTTTTTGTCATGTTTTTTCCATTTGCCGAGTTTTAACTGCTTTTTTCTGTGTTTTAGTAATGCTTGTAACATTAATTTATAAATAAAACCTGTATGCACAATCAAAACCCTTCATTCTTTAGATTTCTTGTTCCAGGAAAAATCTTCAATTATTTCACTAATGAAATTGAAGTATCATGTAGCCTATTTACATAGGTATGCTCTTTCAAGATTACATCTTATATAAGTGCTAAATTATGTTTAGTGAAGAGGAAAAGAAGAACTTTTGATCATATATGAAGGTGTACCATATTTTAGCCTTAATGGTACTCTCGCTTTTATTTCATCTCTGATAGCGCATTCAAGTTCCAATTGACTAAAATATTATATTACTAAAAAGTGTCCAAATCC
Source organism: Artemia franciscana (assembly GCF_032884065.1). NCBI lineage: Eukaryota > Metazoa > Arthropoda > Branchiopoda > Anostraca > Artemiidae > Artemia > Artemia franciscana. Next base: position 30,225,760 of record NC_088873.1, read on the forward strand.
CCAATATTATGTGATAATAGCCCTATCAAGCATTACTTAGCAAGCAGGTGCACTTCAAATGTCACCAAGTTCCACTATCCGATTTTCTCCCCTGAATGTCAATTATTTCAGGTATATGGGAATAGGGAATCCATTTAATCAGTTTAGAAGGCGGAACAGGGGATTCTTCGTGCGTTGAAATAGGTTATAACGTAAAAATTATTCCTCAGATAGTAATATTAGAAAGGTTTTCATAGTCCAGCTGACTAGTGCTCCAATCCATTGAGGGAAAATCTCTTTCGAATCCTAATACGTACAAAATCTTTATATTATAAAAGCTCCCTGAGAAAAACGTCTTGAATGAAAATTAAACGTAAAAAAAAAACACTTGGAAAGAAAATGAAATCCTGAAGAAAGAATATCTGAAAGTATTATTATTATTATTATTTATTTGAAAGCCCGTCACACAAAAGTAAAAAGACACAGCAGTAAAAAAAAAATAAAACAATAAAGACAACAACTAAACACTTTGCAAAATACAAGACAAGCAACTATACGAAATAAACCAGAATAAAAAAAACTTATTAGTGAAGCAGTATACTTAACATAATATATCTGCGAAAGAAAAAACTTCAAAAACGGTGACATATTATATATGCTGCAGAACGATAACGTTTAAAAAGTCTTACAGGAAGTGACATCATTTTTATTATTAAAAAATATAAAAAACCCGTCACAATTAAACACACAACAAACGGAGCAAAGGAAAAAGAAAAACACAACAAATCACTGCTTAAGAATGTGGGACCAATCCTTTAAATTCCCATCTATTTTTCTATTATGTTTTGCTATCCGTCTGGCAACGGTAACCTTTGGGTCAGTAACCTTGGATTTCGTAATAGCGTGTGAATTTCTATACCACGGAGGCAGATGAAGCAGAAACTTGGCAAAGCGAAACAACATGGATCAGATTTTACTCTTGTTGGTTTTGGTTAGGATTTTTCAGAAGGGTGTGGTGTATAGAATATGGGGAAGGGCAACAGTCTTATTTAGACTTGCTAGAAGAGGTTGGTTGAATAGAAGTTTACAAGATACTGAACAGAGCTAGATCCAAGCAAGATGGAAGGGGCAGGGAAATCTGTTTTCCAGTTAAACAGGACAATATCAGAATAGGAGAAGTTGAATTCAAGCCCAACTTTCTGGTATTCCAATGCAAGGATTCTAAAAATTTCAGTGATACGTTGAAGAGTTCGACTACGGCTTAGGATGTCATCAGAATAGCACATCAAGGAAAAGTTTACAGAGGCCAGAATCAGTGAAGGTTGGCACAGACCTTGCGCTTCCAGCACATAGTTATTAAAAAGGTCGGGAGTGGTGAAAGCTCCTTGATGGGCCCTTTTCAAGACTAGGATAAGCTATCTACGTGGAATCGGGGGCATGCCTTCATCTGAAGTTAGTTTCAGGTAGATACGTAGTCTTGAATATAAATCCCGAAGAGAACAAATAATGGCCAGATTCAACCCGCGTTTACCATTTTTCAGAAGCATCGCTACAAGAGTGAAACGCACGTCTTACATCATATCCCTCCAATACAAGGCTTTCTCCGGACGAATTGACACCAATCAAGACATTTGCAATAGCGGTTAAAGCGTTGGCATATCCGGTACCAGACTTAAGTCCGAACTGGTGTGAAGGGGTATAGCAAACTTTTTCAAGTTTCCTAATAAATAGTTGCTCAAACAGCTTGCAAAAGGATGTAGCTACAATAATAGGGCAGAATGATGTACAGTGGACATTACGTTTACCTTTTCTGGAGATGGGAGTCAGATCTCCGATACCTTTTCTGGAGATGGGAGTCAGATCTCCGATGCAAAAAGAAGAAGGAACGATAGGCTGAGTAAAAATCATCTGCACAAGCAGAGACAGATGAGATGAAAGAAGTTTTCCCTGTATTTCAAATAAATCCGACAAACTTGGTCAATACAAGATGAACGTTTCAATTTAAATTTTTGGATGGCATCTTCGGCAGAACGGGTACTGAATACAAAATATTCATCGGGTTGAGCATCCAGAAACTTATCCAGAGTTGCTTCATAAGACTGCTCTATGATGTGATCAGGGGCAAAACACTCAGATTCGTAATATGCATACCATTCAGCTTGTGGAATATCAGCCGAGGACGGTGACCAAGAAGGGAGTGCTGAGGAGGAGAAAAATTTAAATACCATATGTCGATCTTGTTTTGCACGGGAAGAGTAGCAATTAATAGGATATCTACGATGCTGAGCAAGAATTTTGGAAAACTTCCCGCTTTGAAAAAATCCGTATGTCATTCACATGCCCCGTAGTAGGACGCCCACACTCTTTCCACATAGAAAACCAAACCTTTGTGTATGGATACGAAGTAAAAAGATCTAGATTTGTGGACCATCTAGGAACAATTCATTTGAAGTCACGTTGCATGGGGACGGCTTCTTTTTCGGCAAAGCGAAGGGCATGACATATTTCAGCACATTATATATCAAGAAAAATCAGGACCTCATATTTAGGCAACTGGAGTGACTTTTGGAGGAAGTGAAATAGGACATTAATTTTACTTAGAATCAAGTGGACTGACTCGATGAATTAAATTTGGTCAATGTTTGACTGATCACGACGATACCTCCACGCTGAGGGATCCCTTGCTAGTGGACTACTTTGAGAAATCGAAGATGCTTCACCGATAGAGCAAGTTATATGTACGTGGTCAGAAAGCTGATAATGAAAAATAACGTTAACCATATCGGCGGTTAGATTTGACGATACAGCGATGTGGTCAAAGACAGAGGTTCGCGATGACGTGTGAATATACGTAAAATCGGACATTTTATCTAATATACGCAAAAAATAACAAAATAAGCCCATAACTACAGTAGTACGTGGATACACCTGGAAATCTGGCCATGTTTCTTCTACACAAGAACTTAACTCTTTTTGCATGATAAACCAAATAATCGCTCCGCCTGATTGTTGGAGTTATCAGTGGGTATATACACGCTAATATAAGCACAGGAGTCCACTCTCACGGCTAAGTAATGATCATTTAGTTCAAACAAGCTAGAACGGAGAGCCGATTTAACGAAAATAACAAGTCCATCAGAGGATCTGCCTCTGTTATTCAGCTTTCTAGCAGGCATGGAGTGCGACGTCATGCCATCACGTCTAAGTATGTTGATACCATATTTAGTAGCAAAATGTTCCTGGGGGAAAATCACATAAGAACTGGAGCCGAGGCTTCGCACCACAGAAATTTTATTTATAAACGACCCGTTTATATGCCATGATAGTGGAAACAAGTCCTAGGGTTTGAGTTTTGTGGTTTTTCGTGCACTTTACACTATAACATGTGTGACCATTGGTCATGCAACAAATGCAAAATGCAATTTTTTGGCATTTAGTATAAGGCATCGATTTGTGATCGATGGAGCCATGTTTAGAACGCGATGCACTGTTCTGACAATTCATAGCAAGGTGACGATCACATGACAATTGAAGCAGCATTGTGGTAAAAACACGAGCTCTTCAACCGGAAGGCGTTCATATCCAACTTTCATAGACGCTTTCAGAAACTTATCAAGGTCAGTTCGAGACTGAAAGTTCACTTTAAATGTTCAGAACTAAATTTCCATACTGTACTGTTTTACTGCACTTGGGGATTAGCTGTTTCAGCGAAATTTTAACTAAATCTTCTCGCACTCGACTAATCGCCATGACAAAAGCATGCTCCTTGAGGGAAATATTGTAACACCCGTGTGTGCGCCACCAATACTTAACACCCATGTTTATACCGTCATTGCATAAAATCCCATGTGTGCCCAACGTCACAGCGTAACATCTAACGTGTGCGCTGTCATTACGTAACACTCCGCGTGAGCTCTGCCATTACGTAAGACCCGCGTGTGCCCCGTCATTACTTTGCAACCCACGTGTGTGTTCCCCTCAGTTACAACCGGTGATACCCCGCTTGACTAGCGGACTCCAACAAGTCCTACTACGTAACATCCAAAAGTAAACAAAACCTATTACGTAACAACCAAAGAAAAACAAACTCTCTATTACGTAAAAACAAACCCTATTACGTAATATACAGGTGCACTATAGCGTAACAGGTGCGCTACAGTATTGCGTAAGATCCAGGTGCACGTAATGACGTCTTGAGGATCTAGCAACTTCAGGTTAATCCCCTATGTCTGTTGCAAAAAGCAGAGGGCCGTCAATGTTCCCTAAGTCTTCGAAAGGCCAAAACGTTATTTTTGCTTTACTAAAAACAAATTATATTTAGATTTTTCTCTTTTTTGTGGCATAATTAAATCCAGAATTACTGAGGCTTCTAGAAATGAGTATTCTTATATTTTAAATAGCCATTCTACTTTCATTAATAATTTTGAGCAATGATGTTTATTATGGTAAATTTCTTTCTTTTTTTGTTGTTGTTTCAATGGAAAAAAGATGACATTCAAGTGGTTTGAGTTTTTGTGAGGGAGGGAAAGGAACATCTAAAACTGCATTAAGTTTTGATATATTTTTTGTTGCTGTGCTGCTCTTGATTTTACGACAAACAATAACATACTACTCGAAATAAAGATTTTTTCAATAAAGGGCAAATGATGGCTTGGCCTTTAGAAAGATTAGGGGACGAAAGTCCTATTCATGGTCATTTCTGTTCATTTTAAGTTAGACTCGATTGTTCAATGTAATTTTTCCTCGTTTCATTGATTCATTGATAATGTTTCTGTTCGTTATGGGTTTGAGCTATTATTTAACTTTATTTCCGCTCGTCTATACTTTAACGTAGCTCTTTACTTTTCTTGGAAAAACTTCTTGTTCTGCTTTTTTTACTGATTTTTATATATAACAAATAATATATATATTATTTTACAACATAACAATTGATAATTACCTATCTTTTATATAACCGCTACTAGTAATTATCGTTACATCGGTGCCAAAAGCAAAATAGTAGTTTTTTTAGTACCACTTGCAGTTCGCAGCAATTAGGAAATATATACTGCTGAATTTTGCATTACGTTTATACCTGAGCTGAACTTTTAAATGATATATTGTCAAACCTCTGTTTAAATTTCAGTTTTATGATAACTCACAGTACTTTTATCTAACACTCAAAATACACTCTGATAAGAATCTGATTAATTTAAATTTACTCTGACCAACCAAACGTATTTACAATCACGCATCTAGGACCAAACGAACCTTTCATGTTCTCTGAATTGAAATAAACTGAAAATAAATCTAAAAATGCTTCTTGCTGTGAATGAATCGGAAGATAATGGTGGTATTGCAACATTATAATTTAACAATTCTCCATTAAACAAGAAAGCAAGAAACATATTTTTCATTTGGTTTGTTTTTTGTTCATTTTTTTTCACTATCTGTAATAAGCAACTCAACGAACAGACAGTTCGCTGCTCAATCGTAAACACTTTTTTTCCTAACACATGCAGTACTTCCAAAAAATAATTTTTGGATATTTATTCGGAATTTTGGTTATTTTCTCTTCTTTCTTTTACATTTGTATCTAACTGTGGTTTAATAATGTGAGGGTGTTCGGGGAGGGAGGAAAATTAATTTTTTTGTCTCCGTTATGAAATTATGTTGAAGAAACAAATTAATCCACTGACCTCCTTAGTGACTAAACTTAGTTTTTCAGTGAATTTTGGTGTGTTTTTTCCTGAGGAAAGAAGACAGGTCTAAAACATCTTATGGTATATATAGTTTCCATAATTCCTATATTTCCGCTTAAATCGCCAACGTTTTCCAATTTAAAGAAGCCTCCTTTCCCTGAATAAATTTCTGTGAATGTGTCTGATGGACACAAAGGGTACAACCCTCTACATTTTTTTTTTTTATTCATCGATCTCCAAAGACACTGCTTTACCTAGAATGAATATTTTGAAAATTCATGTCTTGATGTTTTGAAAATTTATATCTTGAAAATTTAGTCCTAACAGTTTTCTTTGAAAATTTAGGAAAAAATAAAGAAGAACTTACTTGCACACGGACAACGACCAGGCTTTGTGGCTCCAAGATAATCTAATATGGCACCAGATGACGATCTGAACCACGTGTATGAGTGCAGCTCCAATGGTGCTTTATAACAATCGTATTTTATATGTTGTCGACATTGGAGTGATTGTGAAATCAACGATTGCAACATATCAGGCGTAAATTCTCTATAGGTTAGCTTAATGAGAATATTTCCAGCTTTCTTGCTTCGTACTTCCTACAAAAAAAAAAAAAAAAAAAAAAAAAAAAAAAAAAAAAAAAAAAAAAAAAAAAAAAAAAAAAAAAAACGGCAAGCATCATTTCTTTGATAAAATTGTAAAACTATTAGCAATCTACTTCTAGTTTACTTCTGCTATTAGCAGTCTAATGGTCTTTAAATGGTTTTTAATATTTAAATTTAAAGAAAAACCAAAAGGGACAAACTGGGACAGCTTAGAAAATTCAAATTATTTTAGAAATATCTATCAGTATTACAAGATATGCACACCATAATCCCACAACAAAACGTACTACAGAAATTTGAAACTATCTTGAAATCGAATTTTTGTTTTGAACAAACGTCAATTGGCGGATTCAGAAGTTTAGGAAAAAACGGGAAGAAGGGATGAGGCGATATATAGAAAAAGAGAGTAATAATTTAGGTTCTTGTAGTATCAAAAAACCAGAAATTAAAAAAAACATCCACAAACAAGGTCAAATTAAATGTAAGGATTTAGGATATTATGGAGAATTTCTTGGAATTTGGGGTACGGCATGGTCTAAAAGATCCCTTCCGTTTCATGTCCTACCTGCTAAAAATGGACTTATTAAGTAAAACTGTTTTGGCAAAATGCAAAAGTTTGCCAAAAATAAAAATTATGCAGCAATCAGTTTTTGGAAATTTTGGGTTTACTTTAGGTTCTAAGTATCTGTAAAAAAAAATCCCAGTGTTCGAACTTTTAATATAATATTACCGTTTTAGGAGTTTCTCTACACCATTTATAAAGCATCTGCAAAAATCGGTGGAATTCAGGCACTTCTTAAGAGGCATAGAAACACACACAAAAAACCCTTTTATACATGCCAGGCTTTGAGACGGCTTATTAAAGAATACAGTTCTATCGTTAATTTCAAGTTCTCGAACAGCAACATTATCTTTGGCACACAAAAGAAGATATTTTTTATAGCTATTTGATTCTAATGGTAATTCATTTAGCAAATTAAGTTGACAAAGACCAGTGGCGTCAATTCACAAGAATATTGAGAGGCGATGGGGGGGGGGGGTTAAAATATATTTTCAAATATGTAAGAGGATATTTGTCGTTTTTCATTCTTTTTTTCATGAAAACACGCCGAAAAGATATATTCCGAAAACCTAAGAGGGACAAAAAAAATCCTTGATCCAAAATGTACTTTCCACTTTTTTGTAGTGTTTGACCATTAATCCTTTATTATGTTTAGTATTTTCTTTATGGCTTGTTTTTCAATAAGACCAATACTTCAGATAAACAAATTAGAAGAATTCTAAATAACTTTCCACTGATTAAATGAAAATTCAAATATATTTACCATATCGGTGGGCAAGTTGTGATCAACGACTGTTTTTCTGGCTCCAGAGGGCTCAAATTGACATAGAACATGAGCTGGGGGGTGAGGTCCGTTGCCGTCTATATCTATCTCGTAGACACCGCTTTTGTGATAGCCCAACAACGCCAATTCTTCACAAGTTCTTTTATAAAGCGCTGAAAAATGAAACCATTGCTCATCAATTTGCGAAAGAGGCATGCCTCAAATCCTAAGGAGGTAGCTTATATTATTATTACTATTATTCTTTCCTTTTAAGAAACTCTTAATATCTTGAAGTTACAAAAGATTTAGGAACAAGGCTCAAGAGATAGGAGGGAAAGAGAGAGAGAGAGAGAGAGGGGGGAGGGAAGACAGAGAGAGAGAGACAGAGAAAGGTAAATTCAAGGTTCTGTCATATAATTAAAAATACAATTTTTCAATGAAAGTAAAGAGCGACACCAAAACACAACACGAACAGAAATTATTACGCCATTTCCTAAGCCCCTCGTTCTTTGCGTTAACCATACCTTGAACCTTAGTTCCTCCAGTACCTTCAGAGGCACACAGGGCGTCAGTAAGTAGCCTTCAATCTTCCCTCAAGTGGGTCGCAGCGTAGATGTTATTCCACTCTGGGATGAGACTCGTCTGAAGAGCTCTTCCATTTTTTACGTTAAAGTTAAATTGTTTGTCATAATTCATTAAGATCGACTATGAAAATATAGGGTTGTTTAATTAGAAAAAGAAGTATTTTAAAGCGCTAAAAAACTCTAATATAAAAAGTGAGGGGTAAAGGAGTAGAAAGCCCCCTTATATACAGATTTCTGTTCGTTTTCAAGTTTGAATTTTGCTCTTTACTTTCATTAAAAAACTTTTTATTTAATTTTTGATCAATTTTAAAACCATGCCCAAGATTACCCCACATGTGAGGAAGGCTATTTCCCCCCAAACACGACTTTTTAAATCCAAATACAACAACTGCATCAAAATGCTTCAAGTAAAGGAACTCGTCAACTCTTCGTAATATGAAAGGATCTTTTCTGCCTCAGACATACTCCTTCCTTCAACCCCTTTTTTGTATCCAAGTTTGGTATTTTTAAAACAATACTTTGAGAATGATCATCATCTCTTAAAAAGTGTAGGCCCATGATATTTATTAGGAGCGGGTAGGGATCTCATATATTGAAAACTGTTTATCTGTTCATCTTTCAGCTTTCAAGGCTTTCAGCTTTCCGGAATGGGGACAATGGCCTCAGAAAATAAGAAGCTATTAAACATTGTATACATATACAAATAGGAAAATGAGTTATATTACCATTTAAACATCTTTTTAGTCTTTGGAAACTGGTAAGCATCGTTAATGTTGAAAAAATTACGAAACTTCTGAGCCCTCCCCCCCCCCCCCCTCAATACTAAGTAGATTTAGCAGAATTTTTGCTCTTAACATCCCGAAGCAAACGACACTTGAAAATGGAAAAGATATGATCATCCCCGAAATTCGTACGCTTTTTCAGTGAAATTCATAACTTGGAAAATGGTAATAGTGACAGAAACGATGGAGGAGGGGGCAGAGAAGTTTAGTTACACTGAAGATGTCAGTCACCTTTACTGCAAGATGCATTGCATTGGCAAGATAGATAGTATCACCAAAAGTGAGATTAATGACACATAAATGTCCAATACGCTGAGCTTCTGCAACACAAGGACAGCAAAGGAACATACTACGGTATGTTCTATATAGGAACATATAGGCAATGCAAATTGATCGTAGAATCCCTTTTGAAGTGTATTTAAGTTCAAGTTTTAAAGCACTATCTTTGACCTATACTGTTATCAAAGAAGCAGGTAATATGAATCATTTTCTTTGTATAATTTTTAAAATTAATTAACTCATTTTCTCAATTGAGAACTAGAAGTAGAATTCTAAAAATATAAATATTCATTTCACTAAAAAGCTTGAAATCATATGTATGGGGATGAGACAAAAGAAATTCAGAAGAACAATGGTGTATTTAATAAAAATTTATGAATCCAGTTTTGAGAATAGGCAGATAATGAATGGGGTTCGTAGAATCAAAAAATTTATTCAAGATGGAATCCACAAAGGATAAGGGACAAAATAGACTGTTGCTTCCTACGAACGTGAAATGACGCATAAACACCGACGCAATGTAGCCATTAAATAACAACAAAGACCACACTGCCTTTCCACAATACAAACAACAAAAGGCAAAAACAATAAAGAGTTACTTTGAGATGGTGTAAATTTTTCTAAATGATTATTTTGGCTCTATGTATAAGAACCGCTATCAGAAAAGCACGGATAAATATAAAATAGGACACAAATAAATACATGAATATTAAAACAAAATTAGTTTAGGCGTATATTTATCTAGAACATAGTAAAAAATTACATTTATCTCTGAAATTAGTATATTTATCATTTCCATTATCATTTCCTAAGGATTTCCAATTAATATACTCAGTCATTCCTGAGTAACGCCCCTTCGAAAAAACCACAAACATATATTGTGTTTTGATTCAGTACAACACTACTCACTATTCTTTGAAAGGCTCCCCTGAATGCCATTCGTCTAATTGGAAAGTAAAGTTCCAAATGCATAAATTTCTCAATAACATATATAACAATGAACGAATTGCTCTAAGGACTCTGGGCAGGTTGAAATCCCCAAAGGCGTAATTACTGAATCTGTCAACAATACTGAACAAAATAACGCCGTTAAAATTTTGATCAGTTGTGTTTTAGAAAATGACAGGCTTGGGAAGGGGGAATGGTTGCCATCCATGACTCTTAATCCTTAAAAAGGGCACTAGAACTTCCCATTTTAAATAAAATAGGCCCTATCCAATCCAAAGTTTACAAGACTCCCCATTCCATAAAAACCTCATTTGCCCCGGGGCATAACTTACAACCCTTTCTCTTGGGCTCTGGGGGGGGGTTGTGCCGACCCTGAAGACATTGGTATATTCTTTTTGGACTATTTTGATCAAAATAACTATCTCACAGTTTCGATCGGACGCGTTCAGGGAAAAGAGGATGTCAGGGAGGGGGCTAGTTGCCCCCCCATCTCTTTCGAATCTTAAAAGGGAACTAAAACTACACATTTCCAGACAAATAAGCCTCCTCTAAAGTTCACACAACCACTCCTTCCATAAAAACTGTATACGCCCCGGCGCAAAGCTACAACCCTTGCCCAAAGGTCCTGGGGGGCTGTTTCAACCCTGAAAGCCTTGCTATGTGATCTTTGGACTATTTTGAACAAAATCCTATTCTAAATTTATATCAGATATATTTCGGGAAAACACGACGTGTAGGGGGGTGGCTGCCCTTCAATCACTTTGACTCTTAAAGAGGGCACTAGAACTTCTGGTTACCAATCCAATGAGCCCCCTCCCAAGTAAATACAACCACCTTCTCTATAAACTTTATATGCCCCCAAGGCATGACTTACAACTGTTGCCCTGAGGGCCGTGGGGGGTGTCATGCTCAAAGATAGAATTTCCCAATCTTTCAACAGCGCTGAACAGAATGTCTATCTCTAAATTTTCATTGGATGTATTTGGGGAAATGATGGGCCTGGGAAGGGGGCTGGGTGCCTTCCAATGACATTCGACTATCAAAAAGGGCACTAGCAGTTTTATTTTCCAATCGAATGAGCCACTTTTGAAGTTTCTATGGCAACTCCTTCTATACGAAGTGCCCCAGTCTAAAAAAAAGTAACAAATCAAAGAAAAAAAAATAATCAAACAGTCCGTGGTAACGAACTGTAGTAAGGAGCGACCCAAAAGTAAATCGTAAAAGTAATTAAAAAGTAAAAAGTAATCGGCTCAATAGTAATCAAAACTCTAAAAAACGGAGTTTTGATACCGACAGCTACATCAAAAGAATCTCATTGTAATGCTTCTCTTAAATATATAAGTTTTATCAAGTTTAGTTTTACCCATCAAAAGTTACGAGTCTGGGAACATTTGTCTCATTTTATAAAATAGGGAGAAACACCCCCTAAAAGTCACAGAATTTTAACGAAAATCATACCATCACATTCAGCGTACCAGAGAACCCTTCTATAGAAGTTTCAAGCTCCTATCTACAAAAATGTGGAATTTTGTATTTTTTGCCCGAAGGCAGATCACGGATGCGTTTTTATTTGTTTTTTGTTTGTTTGTTTTTTTCCAGGGGTGATCGTATCGACCCAGTAGTCCTAGAATGTTGCGAGAAGGCTCATTCTAACGGAAATGAAAAGTTCTAGTGCCCTTTTAAATGACCAAAAAAATTGAAGGGCACATAGGCCCCCTCCCACGCCAATTATTTTCCCAAAGTCGCCGGATCAAAATTCTGAGATTTTATTCAGCATAGTCTAAAAACCTTATAGCTCTGTCTTTTAGAACGAATTACTCCCCCAAATTCCCCGTGGGAGAGGCTACATCTTACAAACTTTGAGCAGTGCTTAATGGTTATTGGGATTATTACGCATATGAGGGGTTCACCTCCTCCTTATACCTCGCTCTTTACGCTAAAGTATTTTTAGTAATTTCAACTATTTATTCTACGGCTTTTGTGATTCAGCGGTCATTCTTAAGGAATTGGGACAAAATTTAAGCTTTAGTATAAAGAGCGAGGTACTAAAAAGGGGGTAAAACCGTCATATACGTAATAAAAACAAACGAATACAGAAATTCGTCACGTAAGCTAATTCGTAAGATACGTATATCTTTTACTAATAAAAACGTTCGTAAAAAATTAAAAGTTCGAGTTGCCTTCTTAAGTAACCAAAAAATTGAGGTAGCAACTAGGCTTCCTCCCCCGCTCTTTTTTTCTCAAAATCATTCGATCAAAACTATGAGAAAGCCATTTATCCAAAAAAAAATAAATATGCAAATTTTGTTTTGATTATTTATATGCGGAGGACCAAAATCAAAACACGCATTAATTCAAAAACGTTCAGAAATTAAATAAAAAAAAACAAGTCTTTTTTTAACTGAAAGTAAGGAGCGACATCAAAGCCTAAAACGAACAGAAATTACTTCGTATATGAAAGAGGCTGCTCCCTCCTAAACGCCCCGCTCTTTACGCTAATGTTATTTACTGTTTGAAAAAGTAGAGTTGAGAGAAAGTGTCGAACTTTAGCGTAAAGAGCGGGGCTTTGAGGAGGGAGCAGCCTCTTTCATATACGAAGTAATTTCTGTTCGTTTTAAGTTTTAATGCTGCTCCTTGCTTTCAGTTAAAAAAAAACTTGTTTTTTTTTTATTTAATAATACATTGCGCCCACATCGCTCTTTACTGAACCAGCACTATTGCACTGTTTATGGTGACAAAGTCAATAAAGATTGGTTGCCTTAATGTGAATACTATCTTAATTTATGGGCCTTTTTTCTACCAAATACCATGCCTGTTATAACTAGATTGTTTTAGCTACAAAATTGCAGCAGTCTATAATCGGTACTTTAGCAGTCTATAATCGGTCTTTCCAGCACTTAATTTACCCAGACTTTAACCATCTTTCCTTATTTCTACCAACCTGGGTTACTGCCTTAGCATAAATATCTTATTTCTACCTAGGATCGTGTTTATTTGTTCCTGTAACTGTATGCAAAATCTTTTAAGTCACTAATATTTCCTTCAGTATTTCCTACAGGGGTATATACCACTATGACTGATACCTTACACTTTGTCGTCATAAAATCAGCGAAGAAAATTCAATAAAGTTAATTCGGGTAGTAAATCCAAATTTAATGTATCCTAACGCTGGGAGATGTGTTCCTGGAACTTCTAAAAAGTCCAGTTCAAAACGTCTGAATTAGTCAATCAAAACGTAAATACGAAAGGGGGTTTCGTAAAAACCAGCGCAGGTCATAAATTAATATCTCTTCTTAAGACCAGACAAAGCGCTTTAGCGACTTAAAACCAAACAGTACGAAATCATAATAAATCCTGGACCCATATTAGTCACTACGGGGTTTTCAATATCTGGCAATGCTCAAGAACTAAGGTAATTCACTAACAATCTTGGACCTATTACATAAAGCCCAGTATGCATTTATGTTTGCAAATATTACAATATAATTGGAATGATGTACAATCTTGATAGATTCGCTTACCGAAATGACAGTTTTTTCCAGTATAACCAGTGCCAGTACAATCACAAACTACACGCCCATCATCAACCATGCAGCGGCCCCCATGTTCACAAGCATTAGGTCTTTTACAGGGATCTACAAGCTGGCAATTATCCAAGGACACTTCACGGACTTTTCCTTTTACTAATAGCCTCGGATCTTGTTCCTTGCCATCGATGAGTATTTTCCTCATGCATCCAACCATTCCTAGAAAACAAAAAATATCAGTCCGAGAGGAATTATTTTCAGATATTTAAATATGATTGACTAATTAAAGAAAAAGAGATGTATCTAAGATTAGAATTTTCCAGAATGGACTAAAAAGTGGATAACAAGAGGCCAGTATTAGCATCCTGAGGTGCTCATTAATTAATGTGTACTTGATTGACTTGTGAATTTCACACCTGCCTACAAAAAAACTATTGAGTTCCTTTAATAAAACTAGAATCTGCGTTCCTGTCTAAAGCTACCAATATCTTTTCACAGGTATTCCTCTTAAGGTATATGCTCTCTCTGAAACATTTTTGGGATAAGCCTGCTCGTGAATTATGTGCATTCAAAAGGATAAGATACTTCTATCATTGCATTCATTAGTCCCAGAGTTGTCCATTCACCGATCTGGAAACTTGCTTAAAACTTGTTGTCTAATCTTGCATGAATGAATGAATACTTTATTACATGACTACACCCAGGTATTACACGCAACAATACCACATAACTATGTTTATGCACAAAAACTAAAATACTTACACGAACCACCAATATAAAGGAAAAATGAAAACTACCAATTAACTAAAACATCATCAGAAAACTTTCATACTAACTTCGAACATCAAAACTATTTGTGCTATACAGGAATTTCTTCCCTATTTTCCTAACTTTTTTCACCAATAATCAAATTTAAATCGAACGGGAAGCTAACATTATATTCTCTCAATTCAAAAATCATATCAAACGTCTGACGAGCATAAAAAAGACAATTATACAAGACATGCTCAGAGTTTTCTATGCATCCACATTCACACGTTGGGCTATCAAATTTGCCTATTCTGTGCAAAAACTAATTCAATTTCGAATGGCCAGTTATAAACTGAGTTAAAATATGACTTGGTTCAAGTTTTTGCGCACAAATTAAATCTTCTTTACATTTGAAAAAAACTAACAGGGCAACTAATCATAGGATATACCACTTATTAAAAAGACCATTTTTAAGTCACTACGGTTCAGTTTGAAAGCCGACAAATGATTTTCCATCGAAAACTCAACTCAGCAACTATTTCATCGGCAAAAACACTATAATCTACAGAATATCTATTTAAAGTAAAACTAGTCTGCACAATATCTGGCCAACAAGGGGGACGTCCCTTTTTACCAAACCTTATCACTGCCAATTTTATTTCTCTTAGACCGATTGGAAGGAGACCAGAAAGGGTTGTAATAACATGATTTTGAGCACTTCTATATGAATTAGAAATAATGAGGGTTGAGCATCTTTCTGCTGACTGTAACATATTCTGTATATATTTTTTTCTAAACTTGCACACAAACGGAAAACTATCCTTTTTCGACAAATTTCAACCAAATTTATCTGAATTATTAATCCAACAAATACTGTATATCGAATTTCAAAAATTTAATTGGGTAGATGGATACAACTGAACCTCATGTATTGAGTAATAGTAACATTTTCCTTTTTTTGTTAATTGATTAAAACCGTAAAAGAGGAGAAAGATAACATACCGAAACTAACACAGAGAAAATTAACCTTAGATACTGACTGTTCCTTACATCGCGCCTTAGATGTTCTAAAACAGTTTTACAAATTTCTGAATACATGATGCTAGTTAAACACCGGAATTACAAACAACCAAGTAATGATAGGAATGATTGCATGGGTTTTGACCATCTTAGAACACTGAATTAGATGTTACTTCTGGATTTTTATCAACAAGTTTCAGTGAAATTTTAAGCCTTAGAACAGCGTTTCCCAAAGTGTGCGCTGAGACCTAGCAATGGCTTGTAGAAAACTTTGGTCAGATCGAAACAAAATGGCAAAACACAAAAATAAATTACTTTTTTTTTAACTTAGGAAAAATGCGTAATTTTTGTAAATTCTATAAAGGCTCGCTAATCGAAATGCAAACTTTACAGATTGATGGAAAGACATAGGAGAAATTTCGCATTGAAAAAGAATTTTCGCAACACCATTTTTCGTATCGTTCCCTATTACTTTGGAATGAAAAGTTTTAAAAGTCTCTACTGGTTGCAGTAAAAGAGGAAACTGTGATTTCCGACTGGAGGAACACAATCTAAAAAAGATGCTAATTTTCCATCTCAAGATAGATTCCACGATTTTGAGAGGTTAACAAAGCTCATTTGTGTAATTTAAAAAAAAAACAAAAAAACAGTTAATTCACCTGAAAGTGAGAGGCAATATTAAAATTTAAAACAAACTGAAGTTGTTAAGTATTACGTATATACAGTGGGTTGCACCCTTTTCAATACCTCACTCTTCAAGCTTTAGTTTTTAGTATTTTTATAAAAGCTTTTTATTGTTCAACGGACCCCTGTTTTTCAGGCGTCGTTCTTGAAGAACTGGGACAAAAAGTCAAACCTTGGCGAAAAGAGCAAGGTATTGAGGAGGGGGTCACCTCCCTCATATACACATTAATTTTTGGTCATTTTAAATTTTAATGTTGTTCTTTACTTTCAGCTGAAAAACTAATTGTTGAACTTAATTTTTGATCATTCTTTGAGTAATACCGAGAATTTTGATCCCCCTCCAAGAAAAGATCTTGTAGACCTAAGTTTGAGATCCTCTCAAATTTATTTAGAATCTGTACCACCTTTTATTCACAAAGCATTTTTGGTACCCCTTCTCAGTTATCGGTACTAAGTAAACTATAGCTGAACTATATAGTGGCCACGTGCCCCCAAGGGGTACGCGTACCGCAGTTAGAACCACAAATCGAGAATATTCAAACCCGCTGAGAATTTATCCCGGCCGATTACCTTAAACATTTTTACATGTAAACTTGAGTTGGAAAACACGAAGTATGAGAAATAAAAAGAATTTCGTATGGGAATTCTGGCAACTTCCCCCGGAGCAAAATTTCTTTCGAAAAGTTTACCCCCTCCCCCCGTAAACTTCCCTCCCCTTGGAAAATTCTCAACGCGGGAAATCCCCAAACCGAAAATCACTCTCCCCCCACTTGATGAATCTATGCATACTTCCCAATAACCAATACTATACGTAAACAAAGGGCAAATTTAATAACTTAAAGACCTTTTCTCAGGAGCTGTGGGGGTTCATGATATCTCCAAAGACATAGCTATTGAATCCTTCAACTATAGTGAGCAACACAGTCATCTCAAAATTTTGATCAAACATCTTTGGCAAAAAGGGCATGAGAGGGGGGCTAGATCGCTTCCAATCGTTTTGGTTACTGGATAATAGCAATTGGACTTAAAATTTTCATTCAAATGAGCCCTCTCTAGATATTCTATGACCACTGGTTCGATACGATAACCGTTAGGGAAAAAATAAACAAACATCAGTGATATTTGTTCTGACAAAAATACAGAATTACACGTTTATACAAACGGGAGCTTATAACCTCTATAGGAAGGTTTTCTGATAAGCTGAATCTGGCACCCAAGTCTCACACCTACTCTATCATTGGCGCTTCACGGAAACTGAAATTATATTACAAATATTTTCTTTTCCATTTATTACAGCATTGAAAAAGAAAATAAAAATTACAGCGAAATAAAATCTTGAACTGATTATCTCAACCAGTGATGTCATTATATATCAAATACTCAGTTTGATTTTACTTGTAATTTTCAAGACTCACATATAGTTTTCAGTAAAGCCCCAATGACGCATTAGATTTAGACTTTTACAGTGAGAGAAGGAGGCAAAACCCAAACTCTTGTTTGTAATGATTTTTGTTCGTTTTTTGTTTGCATATTCAATTTAAGTTTCACTCGTTTTAAAACTTATTGATTCATTTATGTTATTACCTGTTGAATGTCCCTTTGCTATAATTGTTTATTTAATTTCTGCTCGTTTTGGGTTTTAATTATGCTTTAATAGTAATTTCTGGTATTTTTGTGTTCGAGTTATTGAAGGTTTAATTTCGTCTGATCTGAAGTTTGATATGGCGTTTACTTTTCTTTGAAAACTTCTTTTCGGAAAGTTTTTGGGGTAAAATTCTACTTTTGGCTACCTTGGAAAGAGATAAGGTTATGAAAACGAAGCTTTCAGTCATGGATCTACGCATTAAAATATGTCCCGGGAAGATATTTTGTAATAACTACCTCCGCTTCGCCTCCCTCTATATAAAGCAAATTATTGCACAATACTAGTTGTTTTTGCTCACATTTCATCCTATATTACTATTATAGTCATAACTCAGTGCATATCTTACGCAATTTCAGCATCTAACCTTGTTTATTAAAGTGTATTCGGTAAATGTTTAGTTTCGTCACAACCTGTCTAGTCACCTGTAAAGTAATGTCACCTGTAAGCAAGCCTACTTTACGCATTTTTAGTGTCGTTGGAGGGGGATTATAGAAAGCTAGGAAATGGATACACTTCTCTAATGATGACAATGAAACAATATGCAATCATCAAAATCTTGCTATATGCAGTAGTACGCACATTAGAAAGCTTGTGACGAACCATGCAGGTACTTTTAGTTGCCTACTATTAAAATATAAAAGTAAATTTATACTAGAAAAAACTGATCTGTTTCTGTTGATGCTTGAATTATGCAGGTTTATCTAAGTTTTGACAAGATTTTGGAAGAAACTAAATTTCGTCTGAGGAAGAGGGGCAAACTAGGGTCTGGGGGAGAGAGGTCTGTGAGGGGTGGTTGCCAAACTGGCCAATATCAAATTACGTCCCTGTTGTGAAGGATTAAATAAAAAAAAATTGATTTTTATCAACCGAAAGTAAGGAGCAACAATAAAACTTAAAACGAATAGAAATTATTACGTATATTTTTTTGGTCTGAATGAATAATCCGCCTCAGATCCCATTTAGCTGAAAAGACATGGAATATTTTTAGTGAGGATAATGATTTTTGCTCAAAGTTTGATTCTTTTTATAAGTTAGTGAATATTTTTCAACGTACAATTTTCATCTATGTGCTCTGTCCCCTATGTATTTTTTACTGTTTTAAAAAGTAGACTTGAGAGAAAAAAGTCAAACTTTAGCGTAAAGAGTGGGGCATTGAGGAGGGAACAGCCCCTTTCATATACAGAGTAATTTCTATTTGTTTTCGGTTTTAACATCGCTCCTTACTTTCAGTTAAAAAAACTTTTTTATTTTATTTAATTTTTCTAAAGAAACAGTGATTCGTTAATTCTTTATTGCCTATACTTAAAAACCTCGTTTTAGATGTCTTCTATGGATTTCTACTTATCCATTCTGTTTTTCTTGTTACACCCCTAAAAGAATTAGTATTTAGTGTTTAATATGTCTTTTTACGAATATACAAGTTGTATCTTTATCCTCATTTCCTACTCTGCATCACTATCATAGTTACTAAGCGATGCCACAAAGCTAGGCGACATTCTAAATGGTTCGACCGATACAAATTGTCACAAAGAGTGCATGTCCCCAAAAGATGGTTCAAGAGCAGTTTTTTTTTTTTTTTTTTTGACAATAAAAAGCTCACTCACTATAGGCTAATGGCCAGAAGTGCAAAGGCAAAAATTATGCAGAAAATATTAAATATCATTTTTTTATAGATGGTGAACAGCTTTTTATTTTTTTATTGTGGGGTGGTTTTATAACTTACTATTTTTTGTATCAATATTTGTATACCATTTAATTTCAACAGATTTATTAGAACTTTAACCCTCACCAGATTTTAGATTCACTTTACAACCATTTCCACTACCTACCTATGACACAAAATTGTCGAGGTTCCCTTTAAATTACGGGTATTTCTTTGTTCGCAAGTTCATCGAAGCAGCCTATCATGCCCCCCCCCCATAAGGAAAATCCTGGGTCCGCCCCTGAGCCCTTTTTTAGTTTTCAAGGTGGGGGACTAATTACTCAGTATTAGGTATTTGACTATGCTGAGAACTTTGTTTTTAGAATTAATCTTTGCCCATTTTTAATTTAAATTTGCTGTAGAAGTGATACTGTCAAGGATTATTTTATCTTATTATGAAGGGGGTAGCCCCCTCTTACAAAGAATAGTTTCTGTCCGTTTTAAATTTTAATGTTAATTCTTACTTCCAGTTGAACGTTTTTTATTTAGTTTGTTATTGGACTCTTTTTTGTTTGTTAGTGAATTTTCTTGCATTATATGAAATCGTATAAGAGGGCGTCTACCCCCTTCGTAATAAAAAAAAAGTAATCCTTGACAGTGTTGCTTCTACATTAAACTTAAATTAAAAACGGACAAAAATTAGTTCTAAAAACGAAGTTTTTGGCAGGATCAAAAATCTAGTACTGAGTAATTAGTCCCACACCTTGAACACCAACAAAGGGTTGAAATGGTATAAAAATATTGATACAAAAAATAGTAAATTATAAATACCACCCCACAATACAAAAAATTAAAAGTTGTTCACCATCTATAAAAAAAATATGGTATTTAATATTTTCTACCTAATTTTTTGCCTTTGCACTTCTGACCACTATAGCGAGTGAGCTTTTTATTGTCAAAAAAAAAAAAAAAAAAAGTCTTGAACCATCTTTTGGGGTCATGCAATCTTTGTGACAATTTGTAGAGGTCAAACCATTTAGCATGTCGCCTAACTTTGTGGCATCGCTTGGTAACTATGATCGTGATGATGAGTAGGAAATGAAAATAAAGATACAACTTGTATGTTCGTAAAAGACATACTAAAAATTTAATACTAGTTATTTTAGGTAGGGGGTAGGGGGGCTTGATACCCTCCAATAACGTTTGACTCTTTAAAAGGGCACTAGAAATTATTATTTCCAAAAGAATGAGCCTCCTCCGAAGTTTATAACACCACACCTTGCATATGAAGTGCCTCTGGAGAAAAATTAGAGTCTAATGACCTTGGTGTTGATGGGGGGAGGCTGATTGCCATCGGATCACTTTTGACTCTTAAAAAGGAAACTATAACTTTCAATTACTAATCATTTTAGTCCCTCCGAAGTTTATACGACTGCCTTTTCCCTAAGAACTTTATATTCCCCAGGGACAAAAGTTACAACCCATCACCTGGATTTCGGGGGGGGGGGGATGGATCCCGAAGTTTTGTCATTCAATCATAGGAATATTTCAAACAAAATGGCTATCTCAAGATTTTGATCGGATACATTTGGGGAACAGAGGATGAGGCAGGGAGGGTACATAATCGCCAATCACTTTTGATGACTCTTAAAAGGTAAACAGAAATTTCAATATCAAAATCAAATGAGCCACCTCTGATGTTTTTAGGACAACCCCTAACAAAAAACCTTATATGCCTCCGGGACATAATTTACAACACTTATCCGAAGATTTTGGTGGGCTGTGTTATCCCTGGAGTCTTTTTCATATGATCTTAGGTCTATTTTGAACAAATGGCTAGATTAAAAATTCAGTCGGACGCATTTGGGGAAAAGGGGGTTGACGGGGAGGGGCTAGTTGCGATCGGATCAATTTTGACTTTTTAAAAGGGAATTAGAACTTCCAGTTTCTAATGATTTGAGTCCCTTTCTTGGTTCTTACGACCAATTCTTCCATAGAAACTTATATACCCCTAGGGCATAAGTTACACCATTCCCTCGGCTCTTAGTGGGGGGGGGGGTAGGTTCACCCCGAAGTTTTTGTTATCTGATCATTCGACCATTTCAAACAAACGGGCAGTCTCAAAATTTTAATCGGATGCATTTGCGGAAATGAGAGTGTGTCTGTGTATGTGTGTGGGAGGGGGGGAGGGGTGGAAGTAGGTACCCTCCGATCAATTCTGACTCGTAAAGACGGAACTATAACTTTCAAATTCTATGGCTCATCAAATGAACCACCTCTGAATTTTATACGACCTCCCCTTACAAAAAAAATCTTGTATGCCCTCAGGGCATAACATAAAACACTTGTCCCCGGGCTCTGGGCGTTTGCGTCAACTCTAGAGTTTGTATTATCGAATATTGAACTATTTTTAACAAAATGGCTATTTCAAAATTTTCATAGGATCGATTTGGGAGGAAAAGGAGGGGGGCTAGTTGCCCTTTAGTCTCTTTTGACTCTTTAAAAGTAAACTAAAACTTTCAATTTTCCGTTCAAATGATCCCTTCTATAAGAACCATACACGCACCCAGGGCATATCTTATAACGCTTGCTTCCGAGCCCTGGGGAGTGTGTCAACCCCAGAGTTTTTACCATCTCATGTTGGAACTACTTTTAACCTAATGACTATCTCAAAATTTTTATCGGATGGGTTTAGTTAAACAAGGACGTGGGGACTAGTTGTCCTTTGATCTCTATTGACTCTTAAAAAGCGAACTAGAATTTTCAATTTTCAATCAAATGAGCCCATAGTGAATTTTATACGAGTATTCCTTCTACATGAACCCTGTATGCCCCCATGGCATAAATTGCAACACCTGCCCTTGGGCCCTGGCGGGTTGTGTTAACCCCAAATTTTTGTTATATGATCTTTCAACTATTTTCAACAAAATGACTATCTAAATTTTTTTATCATATTTATTTAGGGAAAAGGGTGTGGGGGGGGGGCTATTTACCCCCCGATAACTTTTGACTTTTAAAAAGGGCACTAGAACTTCCGGTTTGTAATCGAATGAACTCCCTCTAAAGTTTATATGACGACACCTTCCATATGAAGTGCCTCTGAAAGAAAAATAACTAATAAAACATTGGAGCCGTATGGCCTTTAAAACAGGCAACAGTTTTAAAGTTTTTCGAGAGGATCTGCTATAACTGAGAAAAGCCCCTATAGCTTTTTTTCCCTATAACTCAGTTTAGCCCCCATAACTCAGTTTAGGGGCTATAGTTTAGCCCATATAACTCAAAAACAGTAAGGAAGTTTTTTTTGTGACATATACCAAGGTCAGGACATATCATTAAGATGCACAGTTGTAGCTGTTCTGAGTCATTTTCTCACTAGGGGCCTCCCCAGGCCACAGACCACAGACCAGGGGAGCAGACCAGGGGACAACAGTATAGCGTTGCCTCTGATATAGTGGAGCAAGAAAGATTAACGACTCATGTCTAATCATACTAACTAAACAAATATGTGGATTATAATCTTACTCACCCAAATGTGGATCAGCTAGGCTTGTTCCAATGACTAAACTCTTTGCCAAATCCATGGTCCTGTTATTTTGGGCCTTTATTTTATATTTGTCATCAGCATTCAAAGAGACGAGTCCACCTTCATAACTGATTTTCAACTAAAATTTTAGACACATATGAATAAATATATTTAACTAACATGGGTGCAGCTTTTACTATCAGGAAAATATTAAAAATTCAATAAAAACCTGCACCTAATTTTTGCGCGAAAACAAATTTAAATCCATTCAAACTAAAATCTACACCATAACAAGTGACAGAAAGTCCTCAACACCACAACACTAGGAAAACAAAAAATATAATGGCATGTATTTAGACAAAACATTTTTCGTTCTTTGATTTTGCCTGATGTAATATTTTTCGAGAGAATCTGCTATAACTGAGAAAAGCCCCTATAGCTTTTTTTCCCTATAACTCAGTTTAGCCCCCATAACTCAGTTTAGGGGCTATAGTTTAGCCCCTATAACTCAAAAACAGTAAGGAAGTTTTTTTTTGTGACATATACCAAGGTCAGGACATATCATTAAGATGCACAGTTGTAGCTGTTCTGAGTCATTTTCTCACTAGGGGCCTCCCCAGGCCACTCAGCGAGTCTCCAGGTGGCGGATAGGCGAAACGCCCTGCAGATATGTAGGGTACCTCCATAGGAGGTGCAGACCAAGGGGACCTGGTCCCTGGGGTCCATAATAGAAACTGGGACACCCTCGCCCGGGGGCCGTAAATACAGGCGGAGGAGGAAGAAGGCCCCTCAAAGAAGGAAGAAGGCCCACCGGCGTGTGGACATGTCCCGTGACTTACGAACCTTCTTCCACCAATGGGTTAAATTACATAGTGATGCAAAACACCATCGTGGGAGGATCCTTTATAGGAGAACAATTGCCGCATGGCGTAAGATCCAGATCTATAGACAACGACCTCTGCAAAGGGCTGCCTCGTCCCTTCGGGGCACCTGCAAGTGGGGACCTTGCGGTTAACTCTGTTCTCAAGAAATATCAATGGACCTTAGACCTAGAAAAATCATGAATACGGCTACAGCTGTTCCCATCCACCTCATTATCCAGCAGTTAGAAAGGTATAATTTGCCCCTGAACCTGATATTTCTGGACTCCATTTTAGCCTTCGATTCGGTCACTCAGCAAACACTTTGTAAAATTCTTGAAATTGATGGAATGGCCGTAAAATTTGTCGAACTACTTAAAGCATACTGCAAGGGATCTGTGAGCGGATTTCGAGTTTACGGAGAAGATGCTGAAGAATTTCTGGAGTAAAACAAGGCTGCGTCCTGTCTCTGACTCTATTTAACTACTGCATTGATTGGGCACTTAAAAATTCGGGGGTCCAGATTGGACAAAGCCTTTCACTTGGAAACTTTGAACACGCCGATGATGACGTAACTCTCTCGGACCCAAAGAAGAGATAGTTACTTGGCCGGATCGCATGGGCTTGAAAGTCAGTGCAGGGAAAAAAAATTATGGCAATAAATCACAAAGATCCTATTTCGTTAACTACAAATCAAGTACGGTTGATTAGGTCAACCGCTTCACATACCTTGCCTCTCAGCTTTGTACTGATAGATCTTCTGACGCCAATATTCAACAGCGATTGCAGAAAGCACAGACAGTCTTTGCTTCCCTTAGAAAACCGTTGTGGAACCAGCGTGAAATAAGCGTAAGAACTAAAGTTCAAGTCTACCTGGCTTTGATTGGGAAAATCCTTCTTTATGGATGCAAAACTTGGTAAGTAAAGCGACTACACGGAAATGCACTGAATGTGTTTGAGCATAACTGTCTAAGTACCATCCTCAGGTTAAATCTGAATGACCACATATCAAATGTGGATATACGACAAATCTGTGGTATTAAGAGATGCGTTGCCATCATGACCAAGGAGCGTCAATTGAAATAGTTGGGCCATGTCTTACGGAGGCCAACAAAGTACTTGCCTCATCGAATCGCTCTAGCTGAGCCACTTGACTCATGGAAGAGACACCAAGAAAGACAGCAGAAAAGCTGGTGGAACTTGATTAAATTAGAACTTGAACCTATTAAGGGTTCAGAAAGTTTGGTCACAGATAGAAAACTCAATGCAAAAATCCCATTTGCAAAAAAGCTGGCAGTAGCAAGGTGGAAACACCTGAATCTCGCCACAGGTACAACCACAAGTACGGCTGTATGCTTAGAAGATTATTTTTCATCGAAATCTATGGAGTAAATTATGTTCGCAAAACGCTCAACTCTTACATAATTTCATGAGTCGCGTATCAAAAGGACGTATCTCCACAATTGTAAATTTTCAGAGGAGCAGAAGAAAAACGTCAAAACTTTCTTATTTCCTGTCTGAAAACCGTAAAAGAAAACGGATTGATACATATTTAATGTCTATTTCGATCCGTTTTAATTTGACAGTTATCGGAGGGAAAATGAATAAGTTTTAAGTTTTTTTTGCTCTTCTGGAAATTTACAATTATGGAGATATGTTCATTTGATACTGGACTAACGATTTGAGACATTTTCTTTCGTTTTGGGCACATACATACTCTGTATATAACTCTTATTTATTTTCTGCATATGAAATCGAAGAACAATAACAAAGTAAATAAGAAAATTTCTTGAAAGTAGCACACAGTATGGGTATCTTCTGACTGTTCTGAATAAAAAGTTGCGAATAAAATTTTGCTAGGTCCGATACATTTGCCATAATATACTCTTCTTTTTGTATGTCATCTTGATCAGTAAGGCTTGGCTATGTAAAACTTTCATTCTTCATTTTATTTTTACTTTAAATTCTCATTTATTTATGTGATTCAGCTAAAAATCAGGATCGAATGAGACCTGTCAACCTTTCGCGTCGGTTTCTTTTTGTTATCTCGCACCTGCTTTTCAAAAAAACAAAAATAATATTCATAATCAAGTTTTAAGGAATTCCAGATAGAATTTTATTTGGTTGTGTAGAAAATGATGCTACATACGAAGTTTTTAATCAGGACCAATCAGTAGGTTTATCGAACTTTTCCAATCAGTTTGCAATAAAATATCAGATTCAAAAAGAATTAAAATGTGTTTTTAGGATAACCAGAAAAAATATATTAAGAATATAGAGAAACTCAAGATGAAAAGTACTTTTAGAATAAAAGCACTCCAGCCATTCCATAGTAAGTAGAAATATTTCATAATGTTTCGCAGTTACGTAACCTTTCGCAGTTACGTAAATTGACCAGATAATAGGCATAAAGTTTTGCAAAAAATATCTCTCTGGCTAAGTAAGCCAGTTTGGATACTTAATCAAATGTAAAAATAGAATTAAATAACAGTTAAATAAATAAAGTTAATTGGGTTTTGGCCATATCTTCTTAAAATCAGTAATACGCAAGGACTTCCACTCTGAATAACTTGAGAGCCCAAATTGTAGTCCATTGGCCTGTGTCTCATCCAACGTTCCATTTCCTCAATTTCAAATATTTGGAAATGTTGTACATTTTTCGACGTTTGATCTTTCACTGAATTTTATGTCTTTGATATTGCAGCACGACTGAACTAAATCAATTACGTTAAATACGTTTTCCAAGACTAAATGTTTTATTTCCATTATAATTACAGCAGCCCCCCCCCCCACCCACAGCTTAACTTTCCCGATTCATGATCAAACGGGGTTTATTCATGGAACGTTTCAAATGAAAAACAATAATCATTAAAGATCCTGCTATGTCCAAAATCTAAAGAACTAGTTCATTCTTTACCAATGGTGTTTGTTCTCCACTATCATTGGAATTTAAGATTCTGTCGACTTGTTGATTACAGATCTAAGGTAAAAAGGCTATTGAGATTTGGGACTTGAATATCCAAACACATTAAGTACGCATTTCAAAGTGATGTTTGGTTTCCACCATGTGTGGTAATTACTTCTACTCTTACTAATACTACCGATACTATTGAACTAAACAAAATGTCTTAAGTGCATCCAGGTTGTCAAAATATCCAGGCGGGATATCTTAGGAGTCGATTAGGGTATAAAGTAAAAACTTTCAGGGAAAAATTATGTTTCTTTAAAACTAAATCAAAAGGCACTATGTTTA
Organism: Artemia franciscana; assembly: GCF_032884065.1. NCBI lineage: Eukaryota > Metazoa > Arthropoda > Branchiopoda > Anostraca > Artemiidae > Artemia > Artemia franciscana. The sequence goes on from NC_088873.1 coordinate 30,252,847, forward strand.
GGTTGTTTGTCATTCAGGTATCTCAGCAATATCTCAAGAATGAATGAGGGAATCAAGTTGAAACTTTTAGGGCTACTACTATTACTAATTCTGCTCATACAATTTAGCTACATCAAAAGAGTATAAATGCATCCAGGTGGTTAAAATAGTATAGATACAATGTTTTAAGAAGGGTACAAAGTTTTAATTTTTAAGAAAATTTAAGTAGGTGAGAAACTAAAACGAAGGATACTATGCCGGTTCAAATTTTCAAAAGGGCAAGTGCTATTATAAATTGTAAAAAAAAATTGTCCAATATGTAAATAGTAAGCCCAATTATGAATTATTATAAAAAAAAATAACGAAAAGATTTGAAACAATATTTTCTTCTCCAACGAAAATGACTTTCTTAATCAAAAACGAGCAGAAATTAATTTTAAAATACTTTTACTGGAAAGTCATTTATGACTGCAACCTACGATCATGACGCCTTTCATCATCTTGTATATGAAGATGACCTTTTAGTCATTTTTTTTATTTTTAACATTATGCTTTGCTAATTGCAAAAGGCACAAGATAAATTTTTTTTTTATCTTACACAAATTCCTATCTTGCTATCAAAAGGCACATTTTTTTTTTTAACATTATGTTTTGCTAATTGCAAAAGGCACTAGATAAAGCAATTTCCTTTCAAATGTGACTTTAAGCACTTCTCTCTGAAGTCCCAGTGTCCCACTAGCAGTGAGGAAAAACAGGAAAAGGAGGAGGACCCCCATAAAAACAACGATTCTCCTTTTTGTTCAGGCCAAGTAGGATTGTGATTTTACAGCAGCGAGTTTTTAACGCGAAGATTCCAATAGAGAACTTTTGTTTCCGTCCGACGCCATTTATGAGGAATTCAAGGATATTTATCGAAATTCCCATAAATTGTTTTTGAAATATATTTTATTATTAAGTTAATTAAGATAATAGTTACTATTCCTTAATCAACTACAAATGGTAATGTTTTCTCACAACTAATTTTTTAACGAATTTTTAAAGTTTTGGGTAACCTTTGCAAAGGTTCTTCTTTACTAGGTTGCACCTGCTGCTAAAAGCATGATCTACTCAGTTTAAGTGAGCTATATATATATATATATATATATATATATATATATATATATATATATATATATATATATATATATATATATATATATATATATATATATATATATATATATATATATATATATATATATATATATATATATATATATATATATATATATATATATATATATATATATATATATATATATATATATATTATATATATATATATATATATATATATATAAATATACATATATATATATATAAGCGAGCTATATATATATATATATATATATATATATATATATATATATATAAATATATACATATATATATATATATATATATATAAGCGAGCTATATATATATATATGTATGGCTGTATATATGTATTCTGGAAAACAGCTTGATTTCGTTTTATTAAATTTGGCATGCAAAGCTTTTCTGGCCTGAAAAAAAAAAGATCTAGATAGGCCACAACTTTGGAAAAATTTGTTTAGAGCCTTAAATTTGGGAAAACATTTTTCTTATGAATGATGTCTTCATATTTATTTCTGTTCGTATTGTGCTTTAGCGTTACTCTTTGATTTCATTAAAAGAAAAAAATAGTATTGTGAGGAGGGGATTTTTGTGAACTTGTCATTACCATTAACGTTTCTAAAATACAGCATTTCCTGTTTTTGTCAGCAGAGGCATCTGCTCAGTATTTTAGACTTTTTCACCGGTTTCCTATAATTGTGCATCTTAAGATCCTCCTATATATATAAAAATTTTTAATATCATGAAAAGAGAAATCACCAATGCTACAGCACAAAAAAAAAAAAAAAAAAAAAAAAAAAAAAAAAAAAAAAAAAAAAAAAAAAGGTCAAACAGCATAGCCACACACAATCAACCATAAAGAATAATCCATGGACAGGCAGTCATGTCGTCAATAAGTATAAGTCGTCATTTACCAAACAATAGAAAAAATAATATAGACAAATAATTCAGAGGCAACACCCAGCATAAGGGCTCATCAGGAGAATACACTGGCCTGTATATGGTTTCGCCACTCTAAATTCTCTACCCAGCACAGTGTTGTGGCTACCACAGAATATCCATGGCATCCCCACGTCAGGTATCACCACCAAAATACATGTCTATGAAAAAAAAAAACAGCAAATGTAAAACAACCAAGTAAAACCAAAACAAGCTTATCCTGTTAATATATCCCTCCCTTTAGCAACAATAGGTAAACTAAATATTATAAATTATACCAAATCACAAATATTAACACATTGCAAAAAACCTGGATGAACTAAACAATTATAGAATTCATCTTTACCATGTGGCTAATTTTTTAGAAAATCCGCTCAATTAGAAACACAATTCAAAATAAATGGCGCTGTGACAACATTTCTCGAACCTCCGAAATTAGTTAAAAATTTCTTTAAGTATTTCTAGATAATTCTTCTGATATTTATTTAAAAGTTCGTTATAATGAAAACTAAATTTTTTAAATTGCCAAGTTAATTTATTTGCAGAAAAACCTCTTGATATCAATTTTTGGCTTAAGATTTTACATCTATTTTTAAAATCAATATAATTACTACAAATCCTTGCATAACGAAGTAACTATGAAAAAAACGCTGAATATTTGATATTTGAGTGTATATTACTTTCAGGGAATGGGAAACTAATCACTTCAAAATCAAAATCATCCGTTTTATTATACATTTTAAAACTTAATTTATTATTATCAGAAATATTAATATTTAAATCTAAGAAATGATCTTCATGACCAGCGCCATGACTAGGCTCAAGAATAAGCTCTGATGGATATATATCTTTAGAAATATCAATGAAATCCTTACAATTTAAGACCAAAATATCATCTAAATATCTTTTATTATTTGACAAAGCATGTTTTAAACTAATTGGATTATACTTATCCATCATATATTTATATTCTAGTTGACTTAAAAACAAGTCAGCTATAAATGGGCTGGCATTCCCCCCCATGGGAATTCCCATAATTTGCTTGTACAAATCACCCCCAAATCTTATATAAGTATTATATAAAACAAATTCCAATAACTCAAAAATCATATCCAAGCTGTAACATCTCAAGTTAACTGTAGTATTAAAGCAGTTTGTCCATATAGCTTTTTTATTATAAATGTCTATTTTTAAGAACCTTTTACTAGATAAGAGGAAAGATTTCTTGATAACAGTTTTTAAATTATCAAACACTACATTAAGTGATAAATTAATATACATTGTCGCAAAATCGAAAGACTCAATTCTTTTAGCTGAAACCATTGTTAAAGAATCTATCACCTGCAGTGAATAAATCCAGTCTAAGTAACCTTAGACTGGATTTTAAAATGTTTTATTGGATTAAAATATTAATGGATTTAAAATGTATTTAAAATTAATGTTAATTATTTTAAAAATAGATTTAATGGAATTAATTTTAATTTTATTATTAATATTAAAAATAGATTTAATGGATTTAAAATGGTTTATCTTAATGGATTTTAAAATGTTTGGAATCAACACGTTGTCTTTAAAACTTGGAGTTTGTAACTTTGCTTACCACTGACAAGGGTCGTTCTTTATTTATCATCCATTACGATGGATATATAGAGTTTATTTAAGATATATAAGTGATAGACTTATCTGGGAAAAGGCTTATATTTAAGGAATAGGCTAGTTAAGAAAAAAAGTAAGGACTTACAAAATGCCAGGAATCGTCAGCCAATTTCCTTCCTGTCCTAGCAATTATATAAAAATTTGTTTCATTGTTAGCATCCGGTATTACCATAAATTGAACTTCTCCACGAATAAGACGAATCTACGGGAAATAGAACCTAATAAAATATTGTTTAAAAATATATCTAGCTGCAATAAAATTTCGGTTCAATTTAGTGGACTGTTTCCGAGTTTGTCCTTTTTGGGTCGTTTTCCTCTGTCAATAAATTATTCTGTCAGTAAATTCAAATTTTAGTCTTAGAACAATGGCCATCCATTTATCGCCTGTTAAATAATTCCTGTGTGATATAGACGGTAGAGAATCGAAAGTAAAAAACTATTTTATTTTAACCCAGCAGGTAAAATACGCGTGGAAAAGGGAGGGGGCTTCAGAATCTTCTTCTTAATTGCAACATTTTCGCAGTTTTCTCTCTACTGTTAAAACCTAGAACGAGTCTATCTTATGCCCCTCTCTCGCCTCGCAAAAAAATTTTGGTACACATGCCACAAATGACATAGCTGTTGCTACGTAGCGCTGTTGCATATTTCATTAGATCTTGTTTTACAATTGTTTGTATTACCATATTTAATATCGTTATATACGTTAATATCGTCATCGTTATATCGTTATATACCTGTCATTCTACTTTCATTAGTTCGTTTCAGTATGCTTATTATTATGGCAACTCTCTTTCTTTTTGTATTGTTGTTGAAGGTGTTTTGACAAACAAAAAACATACTGCTCAAAATACATATCGTTGTCAGTTGATTGCAATGAAATGCATGAGTGGCTTAGAAGTTTTATGATGATGGGAAGGGGACAGGTAGCACCAGTTTGATTTTCAAAGTGTGAATAGCTTTGAAATATAAATGTTTTCCTTTTGTTGTTGTTGATATGGCAAGTGAAAAAAACACCGTGCTCAAATACAAATTGCTTTCAATAAAACTTAAGTAGCGTCCTGGCCTTTACAAGGCTTAAAGCAGGCATTAGCCCTCCGCCTTTTTTGGTAATTTGTGTTTGTTTTAAGTTTGACTTGATTAAGCATTGTAATTTCTGTTTCAGGTCCATTTTATTCATTTATTTTTAAAAGGCAAGTTTTTTGAACTGAAAGTAAGGAGCAACATTAAAAAATTAAATAAACAGAAATTAACCCGTATAAGAGGGTGACTGCTCCGTCTTCAATGCCTCACTCTTCGCGCTGAAGTTTTTTAGCGCCTCAAAAATGCTTCTTGCTCTAATTAAACTGCCCGTGTGTTTCAAGAGTCGTTTCTAAGGAATTCGAACAAAAAATCAAACTTTAGCATAAAAAGCAAGGAATTGAGGACGGGCTGCCCCCCCATATAAAAAATTTTTCTGTTCGTTTTAAGTTTTAGTGTGCTCCTTACTGCCATTCGAGAAAAAACTTTATTGATTTAATTTATAATCATTTTTCAAATAATACCGGAAAATCACACCTCACTTCATGGAAAAATACCCCCCCCCCCCTCGAAAAAAATTCCTCCATGGAAAGTTCTTATCGCAAAAATCACCCCAGAACAATTTACCCAACAGTTCCATCCTCGCTGAAAATTCTCCTTGTGAAATTTCCTGCGAACGATTCTGCATGTAAAATTCTCCTTCCTAGGCCTTCCATACTCTGCTTTCCGTCGAAAATTTTCCTCAAAAATTGCCCAAAATGAATAGTTTATCACGTAGAAAATTCTCATTGAGAGATTCTCTCGCCGGAAATTCCCCCATAGAGAATTTCTCCCGCGGAAAATCCTTCCTTTTACGGTAAAATCCTCCAAACAACTCAAACCCCACTGTAAATTTCCCCCGGAAAATACCCTGGAGCACGTTCACCTGTAAAATTCAGCTGGTAAAGAGAAAGTAAGAAAAATACAAGGAACTCTAGGAAATTTCCCCGTGTAAAACTTCCCAGATAAGCACACCCGGAAACTTCTCTTCCCACAGAAAATTCTCCCCGTGGAAACCCTCTCTCCCAGTAGAAAAATTCCCCTCTTCTAAAGATGAACCTATTCACCCCCGATAACAAATACTGTGTGCAAACATTGGGCAAATCCCATCACCAACAAGTAGTGACGGCTCAGACACTTTAAACGCAGGCGTATCCCTAGATTCCATGACATCCTTATCCTGTCATTCCATGATACCCAGTAGTGTTTTTTAAGTCATAAAGAATGTTTTTAAGACATGCAGGCGCAAGTTACGTAATAGGGAGGGTTTATGCTAGACTTCAGGGGCCCGTGGGGAACCCCCGCTTGAAACAGGTGCAAGTTATGTAATAGAGAGAGTTTGCGTTGGTTTTTACGCAATAGCAGGGGTTTAATTTGGTTTTTACGTCATAGGGAATACATTTTAAGATATGCAGGTGTTAATTACGTAATTGGAGATGGGGGTCACGCAACTTGATGAATTGCGTGACTTGATGAATTTACTGGGAGTGACGCAATCTTGCGTGATATACTAGACTTCAATGGGCCACAGGGAACCCCTGCTTTTAACTGAGCATTAAACGATCGTGGATGTTGCGTAATGACAGAGGGCCACATTTGGGATGTGAAATTACACGTGGGTGTTACGTAAAGGCGGTGCAAATGTGAAATGTTACGCAATGATGGTATACACATCAGTGTTACTTAATACTTTAAGCGATTTTATTCTTCGGCATTTCTTTTTCTTTCAAGGTGTTTTTTTCTTCTTTTAAAGCACTTTTTTCTCAAGATGTTTTTTATCTTCAGCATTTCTTTTTCTTTCAAGGATTTTTGTTTCTTTCAAGGCGTTCTTTTTTCTTTCAAAGTGTTTATTTCTTTCAAAGACTTTTTTCTTCAGCATTTCTTTTTCTTTAAAGAAGTTCTTTTCATTCTGAGATTTCATTTTTCTTTCAGTGCGTTTTTCTTAGGGAAGTTTTAGTTAGTTTTTTTCAGTGCGTTTTATATTCTAATGGTTTCTGTCCCCATTAGGATACAAAAGGAATTTCCATCCAATAGAATGGAGCGTTAACCAGGTGGACCATGAAAACCTTTCTATTACTATGAGTCAGGAAATAACCTTATTCAACGAAATAAACTTATTCGACCCAAGGAGAAATCCCTGTCCCGCTTACTAGAATAATGGAACAATTGATTATGTGTTTCCTATGACTATAATAATTAGATACAGAGAAGAAAATCTATTACTAGAGTTTGGTTATATTTGAAGTGCACCTGCTTGCTAAATAATGCTTTAGAGGGTATTTTCAGAAAATATTGAGGTTTTTTTAGCGCATTTTTAGTAATAGTGTTTTAACAAGCTAAAGTTAAATATAATACAATAGATAAAAAAGATGAATTTTAAAATAAAAAACTATTTTTTAGTCAAGTCAATGACCAGAACAGTCTTTAAATATATCACATAGGACTCAATCACTATGATATCTACATTGGCCTCTTCCACCTAAACCACTTCTCCAATTACTAACTCCATCTCGAAGCTTCTAAACAATCTAATTACCTCTTCCACTTTCTTAGGTCTTAGTTCCAAATGATCGCTTAATCCTATAAAAATAGAAAAAGAAGAATAAATTCATTACGTTTTATGTGTTTCCTTGTTAAAAAATGACTGAAGAAATGAGCGACTTTATTTGAGTATATTCAAGGATGTAACATGATTTCATTCAGGATAATTTCATTCAAATCGAATGTCAAATTTAAATTGATTTTTAACCCATTAATCTTTTTACCCCTCGATTTGCGAACATACAATCAAATTTTACATTTCCAATGCGTTTTCCCCTTTCATAATTTCATCCATGTTTACTCGGCTTACGAGTATTGAGTTGAAACAAGAGTGATGCACGTTGAAGTTTTTGAGGGGAGGGGGAAACCATCAACCTCGTGTGAACTACAATTGTTTATGCACCTAAGAAGTAAGAATTGCATTTTAACATGTTTCCTTCTAAATAAACCCAAATTGTACATTAATACTAAATACAACCCCTTAACGACCTTGTTAAAACCTCATCTAGAACTAGCTCCTTTAAGTAGTAACATTCAGATTTATTACCCAAAAAACACACATTTTTTTTGCTTAAAGTGCAAGCAACCAAATTAACCCCTATAATCATACTTCTTCAGATAAAGGTAAAAAAATCAACCGAAACTTAAAGAGAGCCAACATGATCCAGATTGAAGCTTGTTAAAAAAAATTAAAATCCTTCTCTATAAAATCCTTCTTAGACGGAAAAGACCCGCTTTTTACGTTAAACTTTGACCTTTCTCTCAACTTTACTTTTTAAAACAGTAAAAAACTTTAGCGTAAAGAGCGGGGCGTTGAGGAAGCAGCACCCCGTATCATATACGGAGTAATTTCTAACATTTTTAATTTTTAATGTCGCTCCTTACTTTCAGCTAAAAAAAATTGTTTTTTATTTAATTTCTAAATGTTTTCGAATTAATGCATGTTTCGATTTGGCTCTCCGCACATGAATAAAATTAACGAAATTTGTATACAATTATTTTTTCGGCTATATAGCTTTCTTTTAGTTTTGATCAGACAATTTTGAGAAAAAAGGAGTGGCGTAGAAGGCTTAGTTCCCCTCCGATCTTTAGGCTACTTAAAAGGCAACTAGAACTTTTAATTGTTTACAAATGTTTTTATTAGTAAAAAAATATATATGTAACTTATGAATTAACTTACGTAACGAACTTCTATATTCGTTTATTTTTAGTACGTATATGAGTGGGTTTGCCCCCTCGTTAATACCTTGCTCTTTACACTAAAGCTTAAATTTTGTCCTAGTTCTTTAAGAATGACCCCTGAATCACAAAGACCGTAGAATAAATAGTTGAAATTACTAAAAATACGTTAGCCTAAAGAGCAAGGTATTTAGGAGGAGATGAACATCTCATACGCGTAATAATTTCTGTTCGTTTTACATTTCAATGCTACTCCTTAATTTCAGTTGAAAAAACTTTTTCATATTTATTTTTCATTGTATATCTGTTGGTACTGGGAAGGGCAACTTGAACTTATAATTTTTTAAGAACGTTTTTATTAGTAAAATCTAAAGTATTTGAGGAGGTTTTCCCCCACGTTAATGCCTCGCTCTTTACATTAAAGCTTAAATTTTCTCCCAATTCTTTAAGAATGACGCCGGAATCACAAAGACTGTAGAATAAATACCAGAAATTACTAAAAATATTTCGTATTAATTTCGGTTCGTTTTAAGTTGTAACTCTACTCCTTAATTTCAGTTGAAAAAACTTAATTCATATGAAATTTTTCATTGTTTTTGGTTTTAAATAATGCTAGAAAATCCTGCACCCCTTCATGAAAATTCTCTTCTCGCATGACTGGTCCCATGACAATGAAGTTATCATAATGATTGATCCCAATGTGATACATTTAAAGACATTTAATGGTGTGGCCATTGACTTGACTAAAGAAGGTTTTTTTTATAATAAATTCTTGTTTTCTATCAATTGGATTACATCTAACCTTAGCATGGCACAAGACTGTATTACTAAAAATACACTAAGAAGGTCCTCAATATTTTCTGAAAATACCCTCTAAAGCATTATTTAGCAAGCAGGTTCACTTCAAATATAACCAAACTCTAGTAATAGAATTTCTCTACTGCACCTCAATGATTGCAGTCATGAGAAACAAGTAATCAATAGCTTAATCATTGTAGTAGGCGGAACAGGGATTTCTCCATGGGTTAAATAGGTTATTTCGTAGAATATATTTCCTGAATCATATTATTAGAAAGGTTTTCATAGTCCAGATGGTTAACGCTCCATTCCATTGGATGGAAATGCCCTTTTGAATCCTAATGGGGACAAAATTCATTAGAATATCAAGATTCCCAGAGAAAAACGCTTTGAAGGAAAAATGAAATATCAAAACAAAAAAAAACTCATTGAAAGATAAAGCAATCCTAAAAAACGCCTTGGAAGAAAAAAAACACTTTGAAAGAAGAAAAAAAACGCCTTAAAAGAAGAAAAAAGCCTTGAAAGAAAAAAAATCCTGAAGAAAAAAACGCCTGAAAAGAAAAAACGCCTTGAAAGAAGAAAAAACACGTTGAAGGAAAAAGAAATCTCTTAAAGCATTTGTAAACCCGATGTGTGTACCGTCATTACCATACATCCCAGGTGTGTATACATCCCAGGTTATGTAACGCCGACGTGTAAGATTGCCATTCAAAACGAGTCCTCTCCCGATCTTCTAGGACCACTGGTTTTATAAAATCACCCCCGAGACATGGGTCCCTGATCTTTTTTCTGACAAAAAAATACAAAATTCCATATTTTTGCATATGGGAGCCTGAAACCTCCACAGTATGGTTCGCTGATACCTGAATCTGATGATGCAATTTTCTTTAAGATTCCTTGACTTTTTGGGGATGTTCTTCTTTCAAAATCCCACAAATTTTATCAGGCTCGCACCTTTTGATGGGTATTGGATTTTATATATTTGGAATCAGGATAAAAAGCCGGTTCTTTTGAAGTATTTATTGTTATTAAAAATCTGTTTTTTAGAGTATCGGTTACTATTGGGCCAAGTCACTCCTTACTTAAAGTTCGTTAACGTGAACTATGTAATGTAGATTCCCACTCGTTTTAGGTCTGGATTATTGTTTAACTTTATTTCTGATCGTATTTGGTTTACTATAGCTTTTTCCTTTTCTTTGAAAAACTTCTTTGTTGGAAAAAACTTTCTTAAAATAATGCACTAAAAGAAACTGGAGTAATCACAGAGTAATGCTTGAACTAAATCTTATAAACAATGGAATTTTAATTCGGGTTAAAAAAAAGAGGGAGACAGAGAGTGAACGAAAGAGACGACAAGAGGGGGGGGGGGACAGAGATCGACAGGAATAGAAAAAGAAAGAAAGGAAGAGAGAAAGAAAGAAAGAGAGAAAAAAGAGAAAGAGACAAACAAAGATAGATTGACGAGGGGATACAGAAAGAGAAAGATGAAGAGATAATACACGACATTACCTCCCAATACCCCTCTGTACCAATATCCATGACCACATGTCCGTAGGCCAAAACAGCTACTTTTTGGCTAGTCTTAAAATCCATGATCAAGTCAACTCTATTATCCAAAATAGCTCTGTCTATTTGGATTTCTGATTCCGCAAACGGAAAGGTCACAGGTATATCTTTAACTTCCTCACAAGCTTGGAACTCTGGTGTCAATATACCATGATAAGCAGCTTGGGGTCGACCAGATCTCAAACCATATAATATATTGATGTGGTTTACATAAACTTCGGACAAACATCCAGCAAAGTTATTAGTGGAAAGAAGACCTAAACAGAAATAGAAGAAATATCGTTATTTTCCAGCTCCCGATTATTATGGTTGATTTCCTATAGCTTAACTATAAAACATTAAAACGCTTTAAATTTATTCTCTTATATAGATTATTTAATCTATATCTATATATCTATCTATCTATCTATCTATCTATCTATCTATCTATCTATCTATCTATCTATCTATCTCTCTCTCTCTTGTTATTACGACAATCATAATGTAAAAAAATAGTAGCAAATTTCTCATTGTTCCTTCTTTTTTGGATTTTCAAACTAAAATGGGAAGTACAGAAAGAATGACAAAGCAGCTGGATAAAAAAAAGGACTAGTCGCAGAAACTGTTATTATATTTCATCAATTATGGTTAAATTCTAACTTTATCGTGCACAATTATCTTATAATTATCTTGTGGCCTTTTTTACCTTTATCAGTGCCAAGTAGTGAAAAATCTATTTTTGGAATCGTTTTGTAGGAATTCATTTACGTGGAGTGAGTAAAACAGGTGACTTGGGAGATCAACTGAACTTCAGGTGCTAAAAAACCATCATGTGTTGTTATAGTTATGTTATAAAAACCATCGTTTTGTTATAACTGTGACACACTGGTAACAACTGTGGACCAATACAAGTGACTATATTTTATGGAAGAGATTATAACTGTGACCCAATGGTAACAACTGTGGACCAATGCAAGCGATTATATTTTATGGAAGAGGTTATAACTGTGACCCACTGGTAACAACTGTGGACCAATGCAAGTGGCTATATTTTATGGAAGAGGTTATAACTGTGACCCACTGGTAACAACTGTAGACCAATGCAACCGATTATATTTTATGGAAGAGAACTAACATGTTCTGTTTCTCATTTGAAGTTTACCCCTGGATTCCATAGCGGCGTAAAAAGTTTTGTATCCGCAAAGCTACGAAAAACAGAAGAACCGAAAACTGTTTTTTTTTTTACTTATTTATGTATCCCCAGAGTTTCCTATTTTTATTAACTGTGCCACGGTTCTAGCCGATTTCCTGCTATCATGAATTTTCTGATCGGCTTACATGCATGTAAATGCAACTTATCGAAAAGGAAAGAAGACCAAAAGCCCGATATGGCGCTTTCTTCGAGCAGTGAAATCTAATCAAACTGTTAGATGGAACTCAAGTCTCTAAAGACGGAACTCAAAGCCTAGTCGCTAGTTCCTACCATATTTATTTAAGGCAAGTTGCACCGTACACTTATAAAAGGAAATAACAAGAGACTAAAGTTAATATCGGATATATTTTTGTGGTGTTGTAAAGGAGTATCTGCGTATAGTGATAGTAATAATGAAACAAGGCTATCTCAGCAGGGGGTGTTTACGGGCTTTGAACTCCCTCGCCCCCAAAATATTTGTCCGACTCGTAAAGACGTAACAAAATGCATATAAGCAAATCACTGATGCGTTTTCAATTTTTTTGCAATCCCACTCACCCCCCCCCCCCAAAAAAAATAGCACCCAACCCCCCAACCAAAATTCTGAATTCGGCCCTCTGATGAAACAAATTCTTTTGATCTTTACTTCTAATTATCTTTTAAACTAAGTTTCCAAAATACAGAAGTGTCCAGTCCTACTGTAAACTCTAGCTACACCTTAAGGTACCTTAAACCGTTGATTTTGAATTAAAATCAAGTTGGTGGGCTTTAAGCCACGATTAATGGGTAAATGAATAGTCTATATGCATACTATCGCTCTAGGATAGCAGTTCTTTCTTTCATTTTTTAACATGAATAATTTTCAGTTTAAATGTGTAACAATAATCTTGAATCCATTTCAATAATTGCTTAATCGTTACCTTACCTGGGCCAATTGGCTTTCGGTCCCCACCCACATATATGTGAGGATCAAATCTTAAGTAGTATTTTGCACCGGTTACGGCAATTGTTCCAGACATTTTTCCATTCAAGTAGAGAGCAACAGTTCTTCCTTCGTGAATTGCAGTTATGTTGTGCCACACTCCGTTAATAAGATTTTCCTCAAGGACAATACTCTTAAAAAAAAAAAAAAATGTTTTTCATATAAGAAAAGGGAGCAAATTGAGTGAGACGGGTAATTCATACACAAAAATAAAATTAAAAGCTTCCAGTTGGGCTGCTGTAATAAAAACAAAACAAAAACATATGCATTTTAGTAGTAGTAGTATTGATTTATTATCCAAAAGAAATAACAGAGACAAAATCAATCGGTAGCACACCGAAAGCGTCGCTGCGAGGGTGTGCTACTAACAAAAAAGAACGAAAAATAGAAGAAAAAAAAAAAAAACAAAGAACAAAAAACAAAAACAAAAAACAACAAGTTAATCTATAATAAGTAGAAGGGTGAAACCGTGTACCGAGAAAAAAACTTGCATAAATAATTCATACACAATAAAACAACATAATATCATGATCCCAAAGAAAAAAAAAACAAAAAGAAATAGACAATTATTGTCAATATTAATTCCATCAATCTGTTTCAAAGGTATACCTACCAAGCAACCCAACACGCAGCTCGGTTTTAGATTGATTAAATAAAAAAAACAAGTTTTTTTTAACTGAAAGTAAGGAGCAAAATTAAAACTTAAAACGAACAGAAATTGCTTCGTATATGAAAGGGTCTGCTTCCTCAACAACGCCCCGCTCTTTACGCTAAATTTTGACTCTTTCTCTCAACTCTTCTTTATAAAACAGTAAAAAACTTTAGCGTAAAGAGCGGGGCGTTGGTGAGGAAGCAGCCCCTTTCATATACGAAGTAATTTCTGTTCGTTTTAAGTTTTAATTTTGCTCCTTACTTTCAGTTAAAAAAACTTGTTTTTTTTATTTAATTTCAGAACGTTTTTCAATCAATGCATGTTTTGATTTTGGCTATCCGCCGAGAAATAATTAAAACGAAATTTGCATATTTTTTTTTTTTTTTTTGCTAAATGGCTTTCTCTTAATTTTGATCGAATGATTTTGAGAAAAAAGAGTGAGGGATGAAGCCTAGTTGCCCTCAGATATTTTGGTTAATTAAGAAAAAGGCAACTAGAACTTTTAATTTTTTACGAATCTTTTTTTTTAGTAAAAGATATACGTAACTTATAAATTAGCTTACGTAAAGAAGCTTTGTATTCTCATGTTTTTATTACATATATGAGGGGGTTTGCCCCCTCGTCAGTACCTTGCTCTTTACACTAAAGCTGAAGTTTTGTGCCAATTCATTAAGAATGACCCCTGAATCACAAAAGCTGTAGAATAAGTAGTTGAAATTACTAAAAATACTTTAGCGTAAAGAGCGGGGTATTAGTAGGAGGTGAGCCCCTCATATGGGTAATAAGTTCTGTTCGTTTTAAGTTTTAATGCTGCTCTTTACTTCCAGCTGAAAAAACTATTTCATATTTATTTTTTCATTGTTTTTTTTTAAATGCTAGTAAAGCCAGCACTCCCTTCATGGAAATTTTCTTCCACCATGACAAATTCCTCGATGGAAAGTTCCCCCAGCCTATCCCCCTATTCTCAACCCCTCCCTCAAACCAAAAAATCCTACTGAAAACGCCTGCAAACTTCCCAATAACCGTTACTATATGAAAGCACTGGTCAAAGTTTGTAACTTGTAGCCCCTCCCACGGGGACTGTGGGGGAGTAAGTCGTCCCCAAAGACATAGTTATAAGGTTTTTCGACTACGCTGAATAAAATGGCTGTCACCCCTGGGAAAAAGAAAAAAGAAAAAAAAAATAATGATAAACACACATCCGTGATCTGCCTTCTGGCAAAAAATACAAAATTCCACATTTTTGTAGATAGGAGCTTGAAACTTCTTCAGTAGGGTTCTCTGATACGCCGAATCTGATGGTGTGATTTTCGTTAAGATTCTTTGACTTTTAGGGGGTTTTTCCTCCTATTTTCTAAAATAACGCCAATTTTCTCAGGCTTGTAACTTTTGATGGGTAAGACTAAACTTGATGAAACGTATATATTTAAAATCAGCATTAAAATGCAATTCTTTTGATACAGCTATTGGTATCAAAATTCCATTTTTTAGAGTTTTGATTACTATTGAGCCGGGTCGCTCCTTACTACAGTTCGTTACCACGAACTG
This sequence comes from Artemia franciscana, assembly GCF_032884065.1. Lineage (NCBI taxonomy): Eukaryota > Metazoa > Arthropoda > Branchiopoda > Anostraca > Artemiidae > Artemia > Artemia franciscana. Next base: position 30,268,048 of record NC_088873.1, read on the forward strand.
TTGATTTTGGAAGCGTCTGAAGCAATTAGAAAGTTATAACCTCTTTTTATTTCTAAAATAGATAAGTTCACCAGTCTTTTTACAAAGCTGTTTTCAAAAACTTAGTTAAGATTTTTTTTTTTACTCTCAGGAGTACAAATGGCAAATCAGCACATTCCCTGTACATAAAAGTAGCCGAGGCTTGTTGTATAATTCATTTAAGTGATCCCATAAGTTCGTACCTTTTTTCAGCATTATTGAAGTAAAGTCGTACGTAATGTAAGTATTCGTGGCCATTTCAATTCGAAGCAAAGGCTCAAAAAAGAGCTTCAGAATACACTTCAATATCTAAGTAAAGTCGATCAGAAAAAGCTTAACCATTGTGGGTGAGTAACAAAAGGATTGATCAGATAATTTTTCATGAGTTATTACACTCTTAAGCTCCCATTTTTGAGAACTTATCCACTAGACTCATGTCCAAAGATGTACAAACTTCATTGTGCTTAGCACAAAAACTACAATAGATAACTTTATACACTATACACTAAACAAAGTTGAACTAGATAAGCTGGGAGGGTGTAAAGAGGGAGGCTTTGGATAGATTGAAATGGAGGAGCGGTGTGTATGGCTGTTTTGGCGTCAGACGGCTTGGTGCTATGGTTAGGTGTTAGTAGTAGTAATAGTAGTAGCATATAGAATAAATTCGAGCTTGCTTCTTAATCTTTCTTAATGCAAGCAAAAACATCACACGCAAAAATCTTCAAAACTTGATTTCCCCACTCCTGTAAAACCATGAAGATGTTTGATTCTATTCGATTTCTGAGATATCAAATTTATATGTATTTGATTTTAGTTCATTAAAACTTTTCATAAGTATCTATGGCTCGAAAAAAGGAAAATATGTAGGAGATCTTTTAACTGAGGCCTATTTTAGACGTAACAAAACTTCTATGAATTATTCCAGCCTATTACGAGCCTACAAAGAAATTCAGAATCTATAAGACCAAGCAGGAGTTTCCAATATGGACCAGATAAATAGTGATGTGAAAATCACATAGATAACGGTAGGAAAGTGATGTATGTGTTGGCAACCCCAAAAAGAGAAGGAAACTTGAAGAAACCGTTCAAGGTTAAGAAAAAGTAAGAGAAAAAACAGTCAGAGCAAAAAAAGTATAAGAAAAATGAATCAGAGCATAGGACTGTGACAAACAATTGACCTATAGGAAAAGGGATGTTAAAATAAAAAGACCGCCTGAAGAGAGACAGGACAAGTTTTTCGTAGGACACAGATGAAATAACTTCAGTGAGCTCTTCCACCAATTTCTAGTCTAACTGAACAAACAAATACCTTACTAAATTTTCTTTTCTTAATATGAAAAAAAACAGGACCCTGACTAAACCCTTGTGATAACGTCCTGCCAACTAAAATTTACTTAAAAGAAAATGTGCATACCTTTTTGAGCTTTCTTGATTATATAGAAAATCAAGTAATTTCAATACCAAATTATTCTTAAAGTTATGGATGTAACTATTAAACCTATATTTTATTGATTAATAAGCGAACAAATATCAATAAGTCTGTGCATAAACTCCTCCCCTTTTTTACCAAGTGATATGAGCAGAGGAAACGTCTAGACTATTTAACATAGTATAAAGAAGTGACCTTTCAACAGAATCCTTTGATCAAGCCTTAAAATTCACCCCACCTTCTAATTAACTTCGATTTCTTGTTGACTTCCTATCGATCAAAAGCAGCAGTCTTTCCTAGAGTGAGACGTTTCCTCCTTTTTCTTTTACACTAAGGTCCCACCTAAGAGCATTCTGAAACCTAAGGATAAATACACACCTGTTTTTTTCACTCTGTTCTACAGCAAACTTAACTTCATACTCTTTAAGCTGTTCAAAATTATCATTTGGAGTGTATACTCTCCCTCTAAACAAAAAATAAGTTTCCTTACCACCTCCTCCCACCATACTTAGAATTTTTCGTTTGAGCCCCACAAATCGTTTAGAAGATGTTACAAATATGACATTTTGATAGCTTGGGTACATGGCGGATTTCTCTTTAACTTTGTTCTTCCTCCCAAGTCAAAATTTGAAGTCCCCTTAGTCTCTCAACACCCCTGAAATTTGAAATTGATTCTCCAAGTTGTTCCTGTGCTGACAGAGACATAGTACTTTAATAACCTAAGTGCACAAGGTTCCTTTTGGTCTAAATAGTTCCTTCACCGTCTTGGACACAGAATGTCCAAATTTTCAAACAGATTGAAACCAAAAATTTCAGCCCTTTTTCCTGTTCCCCTCACTCCAAAGGAAAATCTGAGGCGCACTTGTCCTCCCCATTCCTCCAATGATCCCTGAAAATTTCTACTTAGTACTAAAAGTAGCTCTCAGGATATTGCAAATATGCCGTTTGGATCCCCAGGCAATACATAGTGTCTTTTAATTTCCCTTGCAACAAAACTTTGAACAGATTTTAAGTCCTATAGTGCCTTAAACCAAAAAGTGTTCACGTTGACTAGAGACTAAACATAATGTACCCCTCCCTCGACACAAAATTGAAGGTCTTCATATCCCTGCCCATCATTTTTTAGCCTAACACGGAATATTAACACCATTCTCTGAGCCATTCAATTTCCCTCTTCAAAACCCCCTGAAAGTTTCGACTGGATATCCGAATCCTTCCCGGCATATTTGGCAAGCTGACAACACATGGCTGCTGGCAACAAATAGAGTTTATTGTATTTTGCCTCAGTCCTCCCCCCCCCCCTCTAAGTAAAAATTTGATGTCAAATTATCCAACCTCCAACACTACCTGAATGTTCTGACTCGACCACTCAAGTGATCCTCGTGAGTGCACACACAATTTGAAAACTTGGGTGCACATTTTGCTTTGAATTACTGAGATGCGCATTATCGTTTCCAGCGTATTAATTTAAAACTTTTTTCACAAAGAAAAGTTTTTCGAAAAAAGTAAAGACCTCCACTAAGCCAAAAATGAGCAGAAATAAAGTCAAATAGCCCCCAAGAGTAAAACTACCATAAAGCACCATCAATATATAAATGAAACTCGAAACGAACAGAAATCAAACAGTTCGTGGTAACGAACTGTAGTAAGGAGCGACCCGGCTCAATAGTAACCAAAACTCTAAAAAATGGAATTTTGATTCCAATAGCTACATCAAAAGAATCCGTTTTTGATGCTGGTTTTAAATATATAAGTTTCATCAAGTTTAGTCTTATCCATCAAAAGTTGCGAGCCTGAGAAAATTTGCGTTATTTTAGAAAATAGGGGGAAACGCCCCCTACAAGTCATAGAATCTTAACGAAAATCACACCATCAAATTCAGCGTATCAGAGAACTCTTTTGTAGAAGTTTCGAGCTCCTATCTACAAAAATGTGGAATTTTGCATTTTTTGCCAGAAGGCAGATCACGGATACGTGTTTATTTGTTTTTCTTTTGTTTTTTTGTTTTTGTTTTTTTTTCCCAGGGGTGATCGTATCGACCCAGTTGTCCTAGAATGTTGCAAGAGGGCTCATTCTAACGGAAATGAAAAGTTCTAGTGCCCTTTTTAAGTGACCAAAAAAATTGGAGGGCACCTAGGCCGCCTCCCACGCTAATTATTTTCCCAAAGTCAACGGATCAAAATTCTGAGATAGCCATTTTATTCAGCGTAGTCGAAAAACCTTATAACTATGTCTTTGGGGACGACTTGCTCCCCACAGTCCCCGTGGGAGGGGCAACAAGTTACAAACTTTGACCTGTGCTTACATATAGTAATGGTTATTGGGAAGTATACAGGCGTTTTCAGGAGGATTTTTTTGGTTTGGGGGAGGGGTTGAGAAGAGGGGAATATGCTGGGGGAACTTTCCTTCGAGAATTTGTAATGGGAGAAGAAAATTTCCATGAAGGGAGAGCAAGATTTACTAGCATTATTTAAAAAAAAAAATAAAAAATAAAAGTGAAAAAGCTTTTTCAGCTGGAAGTAAGGAACAGCAATAAAACTTAAAACAAACAGAAATTATTACCCATATGAGGGGCTCACCTCCTTCTAATACCTCGCTCTTTACGCTGAAGTATTTTCAGTAATTTCAACTACTTATTCTACGGCTTTTGTGATTCAGGGGGTCATTCTTAATGAATTGGGATAAAATTTAAGCTTTAGTGTAAAGAGCGAGGTACTGACGATGGGGCGAATCCCCTCATATATGTAATAAAAACATGAGAATACAAAAGTTCTTTACGTAAGCTAATTTATAAGTTACGTAAATCTTTTACCAATAAAAAGATTCGTAAAAAATTAAAAGTTCTAGTTGCCTTTTTAATTAACTAAAAAATCGGGGGGCAACTAGGCTTCGTCTCCCGCTCTTTTTTTCTCAAAATCATTCGATCAAAATTATGAGAAAGCCATTGAGCCCCCCAAAAAAATATGCAAATTTTGTTTTGATTATTCCTCTGCGGAGAGCCAAAATCAAAACATGCATTGATTCAAAAACGTTCAGAAATTAAATAAAAAAAACAAGTTTTTTTAACTGAAAGTAAGGAGCGACATTAAAACTTAAAACGCACAGAAATTACTTCGTATATGAAAGAGGCTGCTTCCTCATCAACGCCCCGCTCTTTACGCTAAAGTTTTTTTCATCAACGCCCCGCTCTTTACGCTAAAGTTTTTTACTGTTTTAAAAAGAAGAACTGAGAGAAAGAGTCAAACTTTAGCGTAAAGAGCGGGGCGTTGATGAGGAAGCAGCCTCTTTCATATACGAAGTAATTTCTGTGCGTTTTAAGTTTTAATGTTGCTCCTTACTTTCAGTTAAAAAAACTTGTTTTTTTTTATTTAATTTCTGAACGTTTTTGAATCAATGCTTACAATAAATAATCGAGTTAAACACAGAACGTGGAAAAATTAATATAAGTACGTCTGACAACCCCCATGCCTTCTCAAAACCAGAACCCAATTTGCAGTTTACTGAAAAAAAATGACCTTAGATTGTAAGTTTAACATATATATACTGATGTTTATTCCTTACAATTTTAATAATTTTTATTTTCTAAAGTAAAAAAAGTGAAAAGATTTTAAATGTATTTTATTTTCAGCAAAGTGCAAAGTATCTTCTGATCTTGAGAAGGTTTGGGGGTTCTCAGCCCTACTCACGTGAATTGTTGTTTGTTTTTTGTTTGACCGGGTTATTTATTGTGATTTTTGTTCGTATTGAGTTTCATTTATTTATTGATGATGATTTGTGGTAGCTTTACACTTGGAGGGTTATATGACTTTATTTCTGCTCAGTTTTGGCTTAGTGGAGCTCTGTACTTTTCTTCGAAAGATTTTTTTGTGGAAAAAGTTTTTTAAGTAATTTCTGTTCGTTTTTTCTTATTGACATAGTCTTTTTCACGGGAAAAGATAATATTTTAAATCTTTTCGGTTTTTTTCTATAGAAACCCGTAGTTTGGCTTGCTATTTGTATCTTGGAGAAACTTTCTCAACAATTTTTAATCCTGACACAAATAGTAATGCTTAATTTAAGTTTATAATTCCTCAAGTTTACTTGAAAAATAAAACTTAGTATCATTCTCAAGAAATTCTATCTATACTCTTTGACAATCTGGTTATACTTACACTCTTTTGATTTATTTAAACAGTAAGAGTAGAAGTAGCAACAATAGTAGCCCCTAATGTTTCCAATTATTACCCCCAGTTGTTTTCAATATATTGCTGAGGTTTCGTATTGGCAACCATAAACACAATACCTTTTGGTTTAATTTTAAAGGCCACATTTAGTTTTTAAGCATAATGAGCCAATCGCATAATTGTGGGGGGCATGACATACCCAAGATCTCTAGAGACATGGCTTCTGAACTCTGCTACTATCTGATATTTAATTGGATATTAATTTTTGATTGGATGTGTTTGGAAAATCAATCAGCTTGGGAGGAGGGCTGCTTGCCCTCCAATCTCTTTTTACTCATAAAAAGTGCATTAGAACTTTTAATCTTGAATCGAATTAGCTCCTTTAAAAGTTTCAATGATATTTCTAGCTATTACAGAGCAGCACTGCCTATGATATAACTAAATACTCTGTTGAAAACGTGCATGCATATAGTTTTTTTGCTAGACTGAAACTCCCCCTAAACGTTCCCTAAAAGTTTCAATTTAATTTTACAATAAGTTTAGATGTAGTATTAATAGTATATATATATTGCCTTTTGGTGATTTGAACATCACTCTCATCAAGTCCTGGAAGTTTCAGCTTAAAACAATTAGCCGTTACTATGACATAGCTGATGTATCCTTTAGATAACCAGTATGTTTATATATTTCTGTGATTTTAATCTTAATAGTCTTATCCTTACAAGTAGTTCCAACAGTAGTAGTATTAGAAGTAGCAGCAGCAGTAGTAGTATTAAATGTAGCAGCGGTAGTGGTATTAGTAGAAGCGTGTACACATCGTTCTGAAAGTTCCAACTTAATACACAAATCCTTTCTTGAGACACGCTTTTTTGACAATGTGCATGCGCAAAGTGTCTTTTGATTTAGTTAAAATTTCCCCCAAAATCATAAATATAGTACTGTGGTTGTAGTAGTAGCAGTGAAAGCAGTAGAATTGGTGGTGATTCTAGCAGTAGCAGTAGCGTACAAATATTACCATTTTGGTCGACTGATCATCTTCCTTAGGGTTTTCCGAAAGTTCCTAATTAAGATGCCCAGTCGTTCCTGAGTTACGTTCTTTTGACTGCCCGTATACACATAATATGTTATGATTTCGTTCAGTAGTCCCCTCAACTTCTCTGAAACTTCTCTTCTCTTTTTCTTGGAAAGTCACGGTCACACATGCATACCTTTCTCAATAGCATATACTATATGCAGACAGTGAACAATTTCCTTACTTATAGCCCTTGTTCTAGGAGCTGTGAGGGGGTTTAGTCCCAAAGGCACAATTACAGGATCTTTCAATAATGCTGAAGAAAATAGACCTCTCAAAATTTTGATTGAATGTTTGTTTAAGAAAATGATGGCCAAGGGAGGGGGAGGAGCTGGTTGCCCTCAATTTACCTTTGAATCTTAAAAGGATCACTATAGCTTCCAATTCCAATCAAGTGAGCGCCACGACCACCCATTCCATAAAAACCTTATATGCCTCCCGGACATAACTTACAACCCTTGCCCCCAGGTTCTGAGTGGCTATTTCAACCCCAAAGACACTTTTGTAGGATCTTTGGAATATTTTGAACAAAATAGCTTTCTCAAAATTTCTATGGAATACTATTGAGGACAAGCAGACGTGAGGCGGTGGGGGGGCAAATGTCTAGTTAACTTCTGATATCCAGTTGAATAAGGCACATCCGAAGTTTATACGACCATCATTTCCAAAAAAACCTCAAATACAAACAATGGTCAACTAGTATAGCCTATAGCCCTTGCCCTGAGGGCCGTGAGGGGGAGGGGGTTGTTATCTCTAAAGACGTAAATACTGGACCTTTTAACTACGCTGAACAAAATGCTCATCTCAAAACTTTGATTAGGTGTGTTTGGAGAAATGACGGGCGTGGGGGAAAGGGGAGGCTTGTTGCCCTCAAATCACTTTTGACTATTAAAAAAGGCACTAACTCTTTCGATTTCCAATCGAATGATCCCTTTTAAGGTTTCTAAGAGAACTCCTTCTATAAAAAGTGCCCTTGTCTGCCCTGGTCATAAAAGGGGATAGCTGCCCTCCGATCACTTTGAATCATAAAAAGGGGCCTAGAACTTCCAGTTACCAGTCCAATGTGTCCCCTCGGAAGTTTATACGACCACCCTTTCTATAAAAAACCTTATATGCCCTAGGACAGAACTTACAACCATTAGCCTGAGAACTGTGGGGAGGTGTATTATCCTCAAAGAAATCCAGATCTTTCAACTAAGCTGAACAAAATGGCTTATCACAAAATTTTATAGGATGTTTTCGAGAAAATGATGGGCGTAGGGGGGATGTGTTGCCCTCCAATTACTTTTTACTATTAAAAATGACACTATACCTTTCAATTTCAAATTGAACGAGCCCCTTTCGAAGTTTCTAGGACAACTCCTTCTATACGAAGTTCGATGGTATAAAAAAAAATAATATATTGTACCCACATCGGTCTTTACTTAGGCAGCACTATTGTGCTGTCTATGATACACATATGAAACTCAAGCAATCTTGGCCTTGCGATCGACCCCTAAGATTTCAAAGCGAAGATCAAATATGACCGACTTTTCTAATAAGATCAATCTGTGAATGATGAGTAATTTATATAATTAAGAACCATTGCTCCTTAGGTGGTGTTAGCATTGTTGACACCGGAGATTTTCTTATTTGACCTTCCAATACTTCTCAGCAAAATGGCCTTCTCAGAGTTTTGGTCCGAAATCATAAGCACTATGAGAGGGGAATAGCAGGTGCATAGGCGGGAGGCTGGTTACTCTAATTACATTTGACCCTCAAAAAGGATATTATAAATTTCAATTTCAAATCGAACAAGTCCCCTCCAAAGTTTCTGCGACCATCTTTTCCGTACAAAGTGGCCGACAAATAGGTCTTTTTCTGGTCCTTTGTCGGGCACCACTTTTCGGAAGACCAATATTTTGTTTCTAATTTTACTTCTGCATTGGGGCTCCCTTACCCTTTGCCCAAGAGCTTTAGGATGTAAGGTTCAAATTGACCGGAAAAGGTGCTTTTGATTTGTTTTTGGACCCCCTTTTTTTCTTTTTTTGGAGGGGGGCATTTTAATGATGATGAAGTATTTGTTTTGTGTTTGGCTTTTGAAAAAAGCCAAAGGGAGCATGTTTTCATTATTAGTTTTAAGCCTGATATTTGAAACCAGTGACTGGTTAATGTGACTACCCAAAGTGTCCTGGGGTGGCAAAGTGGGTTTTACCTTAGCTTGGTAACATGGGACCCAGAGATCGAACCTGCCTGTAGGAGGCCCCGGCTACGCAGGGACCTCAGATGTCAAGAAGCGTCGTTAACCGATTACAACTACTGCTAACTATCTAAATCCTGCAGTTGTTATCGGAGCCGTAAAAAAGACTTATAGACTCTTGTGTGCAAATTCCGAATCTTATTTGATAGAATCAATATTTGATAGAGTCAAAGTTTATATGTCTTTCCTAGCTAACATCAACTCAACTCCCTGCTCAACTAAGCATGCAAAGAATTAAACCTACCTGTGGCTCATTTCCAAAGTCAACCTCAACGTAAAGCGATCCATTCTTCAGCAAGGTTACGGCTATATGATTTGTCTCAGGAAAAGTTCCTCCAGCGTAAAATAGTATTGAATCTCCAACAAGAGACTACGGGTAAAAAAGTAGTATTATTCAATAGAATTATTAATCAGTAGTTAATCAGCAATTCCTGATTAATCATTGTATGCAGTACTCCTGTTCAACTGATTTCTTAAATGCACATCTGTTGCTTCATGCTTATAGGTGGCTAGTTATTCCTGCTCTTGCTTCTTACGACATATGTAGGATACCGTATTTAGGTTATGACATGGTAATAACTCATTTTTCAAATTCAAATTCAAATTCATTTTATTTAAAAAACATTCGACGGACAGAGCCGATTATTAGTTTTTATTGTCATACACACACAAAAATTCGTCGACAAGTCAAAATTAACATTCACAAAATTAATAATATATACAATTAACAATAATAATTGTCACATACACACGAAAATAAGTCAACAAATATACACAAAATTATAATAATACAATTAACAACAATAATCCGGATTAAAAAGTCGATCCAGCATTAAACAACTTAACAAACGAGGGCACAAAACTAAGCTCATAACGAGCATGTGACACAGTCACAGGTTGAAGTTTTGGTACAGGCTCTGCAACGGCCCTGAGTGGCCTTACCCGTGCAGGTTGATGTTGGGGAGGAAGGATATTTCGGTGTATAGGGCTGGACAAAATTTTATTACCAAAGGATAGGGCTAGTTTTAAACGACGAGATTGAAGGGTTTGAAGTTGAAACTGATTAAGGAGGGATATGTACGGTATTTTTGGGGCTTTTGAGATTACTAGGAGGGCACGGTATTGCACCCTCTCAACCCGGTCCGACTGTTCCCTAGTTAGCCCGAAATGCCATACAGGGCAACAGTATTCAAGTGTGGAACGTATAAAAGAGAAATAGATGCGTAGGAGGTGTGGTGCAGGGATTCCATGGCGAGCCAACAACTTTAGAGACCTGATAGCCAAATTAGCTTTTTTTAACATGCCATCAACATGTTTATTCCACTTCAGATCTGAAGTGATATGAACGCCGAGCAGTTTAATTTCGGTCACGTGACTGGCGCTGGGAATAGGTGGATTAAAAACTGGCGCAGATTTTAAAAAAGAAAATGTTAAAATTACAGATTTATCAAAGTTGACAGTCATTTTGTCCACCTTTGCCTCTTGACATATATCTTTCATTAATGAACCTGCTCTTTCATTAATGAACATGCATTTAATCTAGCCATACAGTCACTTAATTATGTAGTTTCTTTTTTTGCGTGTTTTTTTTCATGAATTGCTTTCAAGCCACGCTACTGATGGTTTTGTTATTTAGAAATGTTGAGATCCACCGTGTATTACTTGAAACAAGGTCAAAAGGAATCAATATTGACACTTAAAGACTGATTCCTAAAAATAAATGAGTTTTGATATATTCATCAAAAGAATAGGAGCTTCATTATTTATCCCAATAAAAAAAAAATTTATCAAGTTTTGAACGGCATATCCCTTCCCCCCTCCATAAATAAATTAGAAGTTGTTCTATCGCAAGTAGCTAGTATTATAGATATTATAAAGTGTATTCCATTGAGCGTGTAGGGTCAGTGACGCCCAGGGACTAACGTCAAAAGCCAAAAATTTGAATTTTGGAATTCAGAGAAAAGTGTTAAACTGCGAAATACCCTACCGTTTTGTCTTTTTTTCATCTTCTTACCATAAAACTATCCACTGTAATTTTTGCTTAATTACGGTGTAAAGATCATCGAAAAGTGTGTTTGAACGGAATTAAAAAAGTATTTGCAGGACAATATTTCAACAAGTATTTTTAATGTGTTCATCAAATTTTTGGGTATGTACTTGTGTTTGGATGAAAAAAAGTAAATCAAGGAACGCTACGCCTTTTGTGATATTGTATTCTCATAACACCATTGTAGCAATCTCATAACAAGATTGTAGCAGCAGGCGCAGTCTAGTAAAGCGTGAACTAATTTCCATAGTAGCTTATTCATAAAAAAAATGGTTCTTCTAAAGAGATTATCTTTTAACAACTATTTTCAATGTAACCCTATTTCGAAAATATTGGTTTTGCTTAAACCCAATAATTTATAACTACGAGAACAAATTTCAAGAATTTCTTAGGAAAAGCCCTATGTCAATTACCAATGTTGACCTCTGCTGGATGTTTACAGTCCACCAGCCAAGAGCAACATTGATATGTTGATTTCAAACCGGTGATTTCAAACCCAAAATGATTTCAAACCGGGCATGATAATACACTTTTACACTTTCTTCTATACCTATTCCAAATGGAATCCCAAAAGGTATCCCGATCTTTTGGGCTAACCTGTGAAACTACTCACCTTGAAAAGCATGCTGATACGATTTGATTTAGAATGAACTCTATCTTTCCAATCATATATTCGATATGATAAGTAAGAATAACCACGGAGTGTTAGAACGGTTGGAACTAAAACAAAAATAAAGTTTAGATGTTAGATAATAAAAAAAAATAGACAAAAAGCAGGTGAATTTAAAAAGAAGGAACAACAAATATTTAAAAGTGAAAGAAAACAGAAAAAATCAAAATTTCAAAAGAAACACACAATAACACAACCTAAACAAGACTATAGGCGCGTTTCCACTATTCCACTTGCGACTCACAATTGTTGGTAACGACTTTTTGTTTACACGGCACCAAAAACAAAAATAATGATGACCGTAAATTTATGTTAAAGTTTCCGGAAATAGGTTAACTGAGATAATTTTCATAAATAAAAACATAAACATAAAAGAGGTACAATTTTCTAAGCAGCACATAAAGGGTCAAAGCGCATAAAAATTAAGAAAAACCATAAAACACAAAAGCAATACATTTACCAAACAAATATATTTGCAAGTTCTATTTTTATGCTAAAAATTTTCAAGCTGGCACTCAAATTTCAGTGGCAACTCTGAACATCAGGAATCCTCTTCGTCAGGAATTTTAACTGATCAAAGTTACCAGCAATTTCTGTTGATCCATGGACGCATGGCTCATGGTCAAGATTTTTCGGATGGCAGAGACACGCCTTATATAATAAACGAGTTTCAGAAAAGTAAAAATAAATCTATGTTAGGTCAAACTTTTTTTTCACAAAAAACTTAATTAACCTTTTGCTGAAAATTAAAAATTTAGAACAGGAATATTTTTTTTTTGAAAATATTACTATCTTGATGGCTCTTGTCATCTTAGGCAAGAATAATAATTGAATAATTGAATAATAATAATTCAATTCAATTGAATAATAATCGTGATGTTAGAATAGGGAGATACTTATTTCTTCTTTAGAATAGTTGGCCAGGAAAAACAAAGGGTATTTTGTGTTTATCTTGAAATCAATAATTACCATCACGGTCACAGTTTTCTCCTTCATAATTAGTTCCAAAACAGTCACATTCTGTCCTATCGTACAAGTTAATACACCGTCCACCGTTCCTACAAGCATTTCCTTCACTTAAGCATCTGTCTATACAACCTTCTTTGATATCCCTGAAAACTGCGGCGGTGAATGGCGTTACATAACTTAGCTCCGATTCTGTGGGCCCTCCACGAAGTCGAATATTTCGAAGACATCCAACAAAATGCTCAAACAAATAACTGGATTCCATGCCGTCTTGAACTGTATCCATACCTATATTTAAAATAAAAACTATGTCAACTTTCCAATTGTTTACATGTTAGCGTAGATTTATAAAATAAATCACGGGAAAAAGTAGAAAGAATAAATTCAAGCCCTTTTTATTGCAGTTAATACATCGCCATCTATGCAAATTTGCAAATAAAAATATACTACAGAAAAGTGGCCTTGTGCTAAGTCGTAAATATGTAAAAATACAATGATACACTTTCAAAACTTGAATTGCTGCCAAAATCATGCCTTGAGAATGAGTTCTACATCAACTACTTGACATACTCAGAATATTGATTCGGATTGTCACGCTGACTTCAAATATACAAGTTTTAATAAGTTTAGTGTTACCCACTAAAAGCTACGAGCCTGAGAAAATTTGGCTAATTTTCGAAAAACGCTGAATCTGCCAAGAACCCTATTGCAGAAGTTTCAAACTCCAACGTACAAAAATGCGGAATTTTGTATTTTTACCAGAAGAAAATCACATATCCATGTTTATTTGTTTCTTTGTTTCTTTTTCTTTGCTTGTTTGTTTTCCCAAGGCTTGATCACATTAAACCGTAGTCCTAGAATATTGGAAAAGGGCTCATTCAAAGGGAAATTTAGAGTTCTAGTGCCCTTTTTAAGAGACCAAAAGTAATTGAGGGTGACTAGCCCCCCTCCCACCCCCTTTTCTCAAAGTCGTCCGATCAAAATTTCGAGATAACCATTTTGTTCATCATAGTTGAAAACCCCGATAGATATGTCTTTGAGGTTAATATGACCCCCCACAGCCCGTGGGGAAAGGTCTTTAAGTTATAAAATTTGCCTGTTGTTTACGTATGGTACTATATTTGTTATTGGGAAGTAAGCATACACGTTTCCGGTGGGGGGGGGGGGTGAATTTTTGTCTGGGGGATTTTCCATGGGTGGTTTTCCATGCGGAGGGAAGTTTCTGGGGTTGAATTTTCCAGGGGAAACTTTACACTGGGGGAATTAGCCAGAATTCCATACGATTTGTTTATTAGTTTTACTTTCTCTGTGTTTTTTCAATCAAGATGTTTATTTATTTAAACGCAAAGAACTACAAAATATGACATTCCTGTCAGCAACAACAAACGGAATAAACCAACAAAAAAAATTGAGTGTTCCTACTCAATTTTACATAAAGAGATGTTAAGGGGAATTGTCCGGGGGGAATTTTTACCAGATTGGAGCTGTCTAGAGTATCTTTCCGTAGGGAGAGATTTTTCACAGGAGGATTTCGCCTATGGCAAAGTTTTCCACAGGATAAATTCTCCGGAGAGAATTTTCTGCAGAAACAACTTTTACTAGGGGGCGGGATATTTGTGCGAAAAATTTTCCACAGAGGAGGTGATTTCCAGCATGATTTCAAAACAATCATTTCAAATGAGTCTTTTCAAAAAAAGTACGCTAAGCAAAATTGGTCACCCAGAACCGTCCACAAGAAATTTTTTGGGCGAATTTTCAGCTAGAATGGAATTACCTGGGAGGTATTTTCCTATATTTCAAAAACTCTAATAAGTAATTCGGTTTTTATGGCACTTGGTATTTACCAAGTAACATATAGTGATCGCAATTTCTATCTGTCTGTCTGTCGGTTGGTTCTGGTTTTGCTAGTTTGGACACTTCCAGATAAGCTAGGACAATGAAAGTTGGCAGGCGTGCCAGGGACCAGACCAGATTAAATTAGAAATAGTTTCATCCCCAATTAGACCATCTGGGGGGGGGAGCAAAAAAGATAGTTGAGAAGAATTTTATTTGCCTATAAAACAAATGATTATTCAACTTAAGTATGACTTGTGGTCTAGGGGTATTATTCTCGCTTATGGTGCGAAATGTTTCATGTTCGGACCCCGGACCACTCCAGTTTTTACATGAAGAAGATCTGAAACTAGATTCGTGATTAATATAGCAATAGCTGAAAGAATAGTCGCTTCCCCGATTTGACTATCTGGGGGGGGGGTGGAAAGACCGTTAATTCGTAAAAACTTGAAAAAAAGATGTATTTTTAACTTACATATAGGTTATCATATCTTAATGAACTTTGATATTTAGAAGGAACTTCTGTCTCAAAGCACTTATTTTGCATCCCGACCGGATCCGATGACATTGGGGGGGAGTTGGAGGGTGAAACTGGAAATTTTGGGAAACACTTAGATTGTAGAGATCGGGATGAAACTTGGTGGTAAGAAGCTCCTGGCTCTTGGCTCTTCCGACCTCGTCACAAGTGCCACATGAGCTCTTGGCTCTTGTTTAAGTAATTAACGTACTGCCTATGGCCAGTTTATCGCTATTTAGCTTTTTTTATCCTTTTTTGTTTGGTTTAGTTAAAATGGGCTGCATACTCTAACCTATAATTAGATTTTTTAAAATTCTAGATTAATACCCTAGCCTTCTCCAAGAAGAGCAAATAAACGGGCTAAAGCCTGTGAAAACCCGACTTTCCGCAATTGAAAAAGATATTGGTTAAGACCCTTTCCTGATGCCAAGGTCACAGGATACTTAAAATATTTGTACTAACCTCCAATAAACATCACAGAATCCACATCTTCTGTCACAGAATAAAACGGAGTTACGCGAAGACTCTGAAGCACAGTAGATGCAGTAGCATCATCCACGGTCACTTTTAAAACACCCGAGGCTGGATCAATCATTATTAATGTTTTGTGCCAAACATCAGTATTCAGAGCTGAAAAAAAAGCTCAAAAATTAAAATGTTTTCTTTTATTACCATTGCAAAAACAATTCTCAAAGACATCTGGCAAAATCCATATAGATGGAAAGATACGTTTTCAATCGCCATTTCCAAAAGAAAAATCGGCCGAAAAACGTCAACTTTTACCAAAATGTGCCCCACTGAAGTGGCTTAGCCCAACTCTGTCTCATATATTTCACAGAAGATAAGTGGCCTTCTTTCATGTTAGGTTGGAAGTATTGCATTAAAGAAGCAGCCAATTAAAATATTTACTGTCTTAAGTAAAGACAAAAGACCCACTATCCTGAAGCAGCCATTTGGGTGGATAGAAGACCCGCTATTAGTCTATTTCTATTGATTTTTCGGTAGAGTTAAAGTCGTTGCTTTGGTATCCGGGTCGGGACTCTATGGGTTGGTGTAAATAACATGATAATAATTCAATGGATACCGACGGGTCAACACTTGTAAATACCTTTTGCTAAAGAAAGATTAGTCAATAAGAACGAAACATCTATGTCTTCTACAAAATCTCCATGATTAGTCTAACCCAGAAAAATACCAGGAAGGAAATTCTAAGAGCCCACACCCATCGAAATAGTTGCGTCAATCAGAATGGCAGTGGGCTTTTGAAACTTTCCCCTGTATTTAAAAAAGGTTTTCCTTTTATATTCTTTTAGAGAAAAAAAAGTTGAAAAAAGTCTCATGCTAGATTTAAAAATTACATTCATTAAAAACATTCAAAAATTCCTTGTCCACCCCGCTCACATTCTCTTGAATTGGGGCCCCTGCTCAGAACCAAATTGAAAAATTGTCCTAATCAAAATACTAGGGTTCCAGAAATAGGAAGCTGCTTTCTTGACTTTAGACGCCTCCGGGTTCCAAACTTAGGAAACTACAAACCTGGTTTTGGATCCCAAAGAGTACGGATTAGGGTACCGAAGACCTTATTTTATTAAGAGCCGTAATTCTGTTGGTTTGAACTTATAATTCTTTGTGTTTTCTCATTTTCTTAGGCTCTATTTCATCATTTGTAGTGAGCTCTTTTAGCATAAGTAAATATCTGCTCATTCAAGACTGTCATAGAGCTCTTTACTTTTCCTTGGAAAACCTAAACTTTGCAATCTAATTTCTCTCAAGTTATCGACGTAATTTTCTTATGCGTGAATAGTTGAGA
Organism: Artemia franciscana; assembly: GCF_032884065.1. NCBI lineage: Eukaryota > Metazoa > Arthropoda > Branchiopoda > Anostraca > Artemiidae > Artemia > Artemia franciscana. The sequence continues at coordinate 30,284,812 of NC_088873.1, forward strand.
CATTTGTAATGATATTCGAAGGTGCAGCAGTAGTCTCTGTACCATGACAATCTAAACAATCAACGACATACCCCTGAATTCCATCAATTTCATTGTTATTTCGTCTGCTTTCAGACCTAGCCCTTTTATTTCCATCTCTTGCAATACCATTTATATTGCCACAAAAATCTATGTAAACTTGCCATATCCTTGACTCCTCCTTAATCTTCTGTGTTATGTTGGAAACTGAAAGGCCACAAGATTGGCCAAGTCCCAGTCCCTGTCGGATCTTCGCTCCAGAAAGGTTAGTCTGAAAGTTTCAATATTTTTGAATACAAATGACACTGACTTTCTCTATTTTGTCTATGATGCCAACTGAAAGACTTAAGCAAATCTAATCGTAAAAACACATCTATTTATGATTTTGAATCACCTTTCTTGAGTCGTCCGTGTTTTAAGTTACTATTGTGACAATTTAACTGTGTACTTATTTACTTACTTACTTGAATTAGGACACAAGCTGCGCATCTCTCTCTGGATCTAGGAGGTGGCATAAGGTTGCATTCCATTGGGTGGAGCCAAATGTCGGTCAGGCAGCTATTCAAGCCCGGAGGAGTACTATCAGTGGCCGTGTTGTCTGAACCTACCTATGGATTCAAGGTCAGATTTAGTAGTGTTCATCCAGGATGGTGACTAATCTCCACACCTTTTTTCTAGCTAGGGAGTGGTTCACGCCAAAGTGCGCAAGAAAAAAAGGAGTTTTCAGGCCTGCAACAAGCATGGCTGAGCCAGGAGATGGTGACGGTGACTGATGGTTTCCAGGTCAGACTTCTTTTCGCAGAGTTGTCTCATTATTTTACTTGGGACTCGGTCTCGTAGATTCAGTCCGGATATGTGCCATATGCGCCTGTGGTCGAACAAATTCAGATCCTGAATTTTTGGACATTTCTATTGACCATATTTCGCATCTGCATAGGAGGACGGAACTAACAAGGCATTCACAGACTAGTTATTTAGTCTCAACACTAATTTCTCTCCTTTTACAGAGCTGTCCATTCAGTTTGAAAAGATCGAGGACGCTACGGATATGCGGGTGCTGGTTTTCTCACTGCATCCACTACCCAGTGTCTATGATTGAACCAAGGTATTTAAATTTGTCGACTATCTCAATCTGGAATTCACCAGTATTAAAGATGAGTAAGATTCATCTTTGGTCCCCACCTTGATTTTTCAATACTGACCTTCAATCCCATGGGAGCAGCTGCTATAGATACCCTCTGGATCATGTCCTACGTTTCTAGGAAAGAACTACCTATCACCAAGATATCGTTCATGCAGAAAAAATCTATGGAGTCTACATCACTCTTGTGAAGTTTACTTCAAAAGGTAAAATTTTTTTTCGTTTTTTGTATTTTTTTTTTCGAAATATCTGCTTATTTTTGCTTCATGATGTTCCACTGGCTGACACTGCTCTCGTTTTTCTCGGCTTTTTTTTCATTTTTTTCTTCTTTGTTTCATTCGTCATGTATAGCCACTGTGGTCTCGGAATGTATTTGTATTCAAACTGGTGACGTTGAATTTTAGGTATACTCTAACTTCAACACAGCCGTGCATAAAATTCCTCAAAATCCACTCCATTACAAAGTTGAAAAGCTCTGGGGATAGGATACGAAATTGTCTCAGAGTGAATTCGATATCAAAGTTACTGTTTTGATCTTCCGGTGCATTTAGTTGCTTACATCGGCCTACCCAAGATACATTTCCTCTTTCAGTTTACTTCGTTAGGCTGTCTATATCAATTTCCATACGTTTAGTTAAGAACATAAGCTGAGTTTAGCGGTTTTGATTGAGTTCTCTAAACTGAGTTTGCTGTTTTGAGCTGACTAGTATAGTTACTTAGTTTTAGTCATGTATAAGATGTATCATGTATTAGGTTGACGGGTTGGAGATTCCTGTGAGGAGTTTTGTGCATTTGTTAAATTGATTTTTCGACATTGAGCTCTTTGTCTCTGGTTTCATTTCTAAGTTTCCTGAGGATAGAATGTCTGTTTCCAGTTTTCCATATTTTGGTGCAGTTTTCGGTGCCTTAATTTGACTGAGGGGGTTTAAAATGTTATGTTCTTTCACTTGAGATTCCTTTGATTGATTTATCAGTCCTACTGAACTAAATAGGTTGATTTTTAGACGTTGCGGTGACTAGATTCATTTCCCAGGTTATGTTTTCGACACTTTCAGTTTGCTACGTTGAGTTGACTAAGTTGATCATTTGACAGAATTATGTGTTTTCCATGATTTATGTTCATTTGTTTGCATAGAGCCTATTGTTAGGGCTTCTTGGGTTAAGTTGTCTACTTTCAGTTTACTGTGTTTAGATTCTTATATAGAGATTATTGTTTTTAGCTATCTATTTTGAGTTCTCTGTTACTATTGAACCCTTAGTAAAAAGACTCAGTGACCAGAATATAAGGAAATAAAATGATTAAAGTGGGTCCGCATATATGCCTGACTAGACCTCCATGCTTAGAGAAATTCATGTATTATTAATATTTCCATGCAAACGACATGAACTTTCAATCAATAAGTGATGTATAGTACATTGTAGAGTCCTTGGAGCCATAGCTCTAAAATATTTAACCATTTTGAATGCTATCCGAAAATTTGGGTCCATTGCCACATGGGATCAATGGCCTATAGGACACAAAAGAGGTGGCTGAATACCCCTGAATTGTACTTGATAATTTGGCATAAAATACGCTTAATCATGTATTCGATTATTTATAACTAACATTTATTAAATCTAACCATTAAATTACCTCTAATGATCTAGATTCGAAAAAGATGAAAATTAATTTTAGATACTTCTATACAAATGCGATCCTGCGCAAAAAGTGCTTAGGACCCACCTGTGATCCCCAGTTACACATGTTATCAAGTTCTACATGGTTCTGACATAACAAGGTGTAGCACGATGTATAATTTATTTAACGTGTTAAATATATTATGCACGGAATGTATTTATCAATTAGTTATCACATTAAATCATTCATTGAACTGAAAGCTGAAATAAAAATATATTTAATTAATTATAGTTGACGCCGATGAAAAACAGTGAATTAATTTAATTAATAAAATAGATTAACTTAATCAAAATCGAATAACAGACAAGCTTTATCAATAGCCTTACCTGAACTTGGACCTTAGAGCCTCCTATGTCACCAGAGGCACCCAGGGCATCTAAGAAGAGCCAGAGCCACCAGTCACCTTCCATGTGCACTGCCACCCAAAAATCTTCCCATTGTGGTTGGATTGTCGTGTGAATGTTGAACTGTTCACATTCATAGGTGCAACGCAGGGTGTTCTTTGGTCAACCTCTCCTGCGACTTCCCTGAAGTTACCATTCCAAGATCTGTCTCAGAATCCTATCGTCCTTCATACAGATAATGTACTGAAGGTATCGCTGCCTTCATTGTCGAATGACATCCACAAAAAAGGGCTGGCCTGAGATAGAACAGACTATCTGATTTGTGACGTGATTTCTCTTGTCAATGTTCAAAATCCTCCGAAGACACTTTGTGTCAAAGGCAAGAATCCTTCTCTCTTCCTCCTGATTTGAATTCCAGCAGTTGCTGCTACAGAGAAGTGTAGAAAGGACATTGCTATTAAATAGCCTTATATTTCATTTCGTAGAATACTTTTGCGATCGCCATACTGGTTTTAGTCGGTTAAAAGTTCTACTGGCTTGTCCAATCAGCTGCATTTTCCGCTCACTTGACCCTGAATCTCCCACTGTGTTGCCAAGGTGCCTGAACTCTAAGGCCTGTTCAATAGCTGACTCTCCAAATTTTATGTCCATGGGAGAATCATTTTACTGCCATGCTCTTAGTCTTCTCGTTGTTAATCTTGAGGCCATGTCGGCCAGCATTTTCACGGACACTACTGAGGAGATTCTTGAATTTGGTCTTATTACTTTCCATTAAGGTAATATCATCAGCAAATTCCAGGTCGTCTAGTTGTTCGGTTTTTCCAATTTGTTTGCCAAGCCCTGTACAATCATGCAGTATGTAGCAGACAGCGAGGACGAAGAGGAAAGGAGAAAGAACACAGCCCCGTTTACGCCATACATGATACGGAAACATCTAGTATTCCCTTTGGGGGTATGAACACAACATTCTGTGTTTTTATATAGTGCAAAAATTAGGGCCACTATTTTGTAAGGAACTCCAAAGTGTCGCAGGGTTTTAAATAATGAATTTAAGTCGTAAAGCCTTTCTCGCAGTCCACGAAAATCAGGTATATTTTTCCGCTAATCATTGCCCTCCTCAATCATCATCCAGAGTGTGTAGATGAGATCCGTACAAGAGCAGTAAGACCAGAAACCGTTTTGTTTGTCCAGCAGATGTTTATCGCAGATGTTTATCGACGACTGTCTGGATGCGCATGAGAACAATTTGTCAGAAGAGTTTACTCGGAATAGATAAGAGACTGATTCCCCTCCAGCTGTCATATTTTATCGTGTCTCCTATGTTAAAAAGCTTGATGAGCGTACGGTTTGTTGAGCGTAAATTTTGAACCATCTGGTACCTTATCAGACTTCCAGATACTACAAAAGCGTAGGCTAGAAATCCATATAGGTATTACTGATGTTCTTAAAACCTCGGCTGTTATTCTGTTCCAGCTGCTTTGTCATTCTTCAGCTTGCAGGCTGTCTGTCAAACTCCTACTTCACAAGGTTTTTTGTTCCCTTCTCAACGCACCGCTCTTTACGCCAAAATTTTTTACTGTTTAATAAAGTAGGATTTAGAGAAAGAGTCAAACTTTAGCGCGTTGAGTCAAAAGAGTCTAAAGAGCGGGGCGTTGAGAAGGGAACAGCCCTTTTCATATACGGAGTAATTTCTGTTCGTTTTAAGCTTTAATGTCGCTCCTTAATTTCAGTTAAAAAAAACTAGCTTTTTTTATTTAATTTCTGAACGTTTTTGAATTAATGCATGTTTGATTTTGGTTCTCCGTACATGAATTATTAAAATGAAATTTGCAAATTAAATCTTTTTTTGGCTAAATGGCTTTTTCTTAGTTTTGATCAGACGATTTTGAGAAATAAGGGGTGGGGAAGGAGGCCTAGTTGCCCTCCAATCTTTCGGTTACTTAAAAAGGCAACTAGAACTTTTAATTTTTAACAAACGTTTTTATTAGTAAAAAATACACGTAACTTAAGAATTAACTTACATAACAAACTTTTATATTATTATTTTTTTATTATGTATATGAGGGGGTTTGTCCCCTCGTTAATGCCTCGCTCTTTACACTAAATCTTAAGTTTTGTCCCAATTCTTTAAGAATGACCCCTGAATCAGAAAGGCCGTAGAATAAATAGTTGAAATTACTAAAAATACTTTAGCATAAAGAGCGAGCTATTTAGGAGGAGAAGAACCCCTCATATGCGTAATAATTTGTGTTCATTTTAAGTTTTAATGCTACTCCTTACTTCCAATTGAAAAAACTTTTTCATGTTTATTTTTTCATTGTTTTTTTTATAGTAATGCTAGAAAATAAAAATCCCCCTGAAAACATCTGTACACTTCCCAATAACCATTACTGTATGTAAACACTGGTCAAAGTTTGTAACTTGCAGCCCCTCCCCCTTGGACTGTGGGGGAGTAATTCATCCCCAAAGACATAGTTATTATGTTTTTCGACTATACGGAACAAAATAGTTATTTCAAAATTTTGATTCGTTGACTTTGGGGAAAATTGAGCGTGGGAGGGGGCCTAGGTGCCCTCCAATTATTTGGTTACTTAAAAAGGGCACTAGAACTTTTCATTTCCGTTGGAATGAGCCCTCTTATGAAATTTTAGGACCTCATGGTCGATACGATGACCCCTGGGGAAAAAAAACAAATAAACACGCACCCCTGATCTGTCTTCTGCCAAAAAATACAAAACTCCACATTTTTGTAGATAGGAGCTTGATATTTTTGCTGTAGGGTTCTCTGATACGGTGAATGCGATGGTGTGATTGTCATTAATATTATATGACTTTTAGGGGGTGTTTCCACCTATTTTCCAAAATAAGGCAAATTTTCTGAGGCTCGTAACTTTTGATGACAAAGACTAAATTTGATGAAACTTATATTTTTAAAATCAGCATGAAAATCCAATTCTTGATGTATTTTTTAGCATCAAAATTCCGTTTCTTAGAGTTTCGTTTCCAATCGAGCCGGGTCGCTCCTTACTACAGTTCGTTACCACGAACTATTTGATAATCCAACTAGCTACTATTTTGTCAAACTGCTTACATTTATGTGAAATTGTAAGTGCGTACGCCTTTGGTAATAGGGCCAAGTTCGAAGCTCATGAAATATTTTCTAAATGGGAAAGCTTTCCCGAAATGTGGTAAAAATTGTATCTTAAATGTATCTTATTTACTAGCTATTCTAAATTAGACGTAGAAAAAAAAATAAGTACCTTTGCCAACCAGAACAGTAGTTTCTTCAGCTCCAAATACATGAATGACTTTGAGTTCACCCCCTTCCAAAGTAACATATAACTCGTATTTTACATCTTCATTCGGTCGATTTGCAAGTGTATGGAATAGAAAAAGGCCTTTGGGGTCTGAAGTCCTAAACTCGAACGAAATGTCTCTTGTATCCCTAAAAGCATTTCAATTGTACAACCAATACCTTCAATTAAAAATGCGTAAACACTGTTTTCATTACTTTTAACAATTCTAATCTTTTGAAACTAAAGTTATTTTTGTAAATGATTTATCTTCAGTAAAGTTTATTAATTGTAGCAACGAATTATCTAGAACTATAGTAACTATAGTTACTATACAGTGGATCTTTCATATTGGAAAGTAGTGATTTTGATATAGAAATCTATAGATCTTGATCAATTACTCTTCAAAAAAATTAAAACAGAGCTTAAAAAATTACTTCTAAAAATACCCAGCCTGGGCACCAGTTGTGGGCATCAAGCCATGGCTAATTGTAGAAAAGGCTAACACAGATAGTCCGATTGAGTGAGAGACAAATCTGGCATAAGCCCTTATTCAGATTGTATAAAAATGATGTCAGTTCATTTGTTAATAGATAAGTCTATCTGTCATCCGTCCATGCGCCATTCCTAGGGCAGAACTAAGGTAGGTAGTCATAGAATACAACTTTTTAAAGACTTTCCAGTTTTTGGAGCGCTTATTTTTGTTAGTAATGTGTGTGAAACTTTCATTCTAAAGTCAAATAACTTTTGGGTTTTCATATATTTAGAGTCTCGACTGTTAACAAACGGAGTAAAAGCTACCTAAGTTAATATTCAATACTCTTTTATCAAGTCATCATCTCCGTATTGGCGGCTAAGAGCCCCATAGAGATAAAACCAAGAGTCTACACCGGACGACAGTAGAAATTTAAAGTGTATAGGCTACTCATTTCTTTGATCTTACATCATATTTGCATATTTTAATGCTTGGGATCTCCCACCATTTACTCAATGTCATAAAATATTAAGACTAATGATATATATGCATAGATTGACCACTGATCTAGTTTAAAATCTATTTTATGAGTCATTGATTTTGATGAATATATTGTTATTTCATAATTTTTTTTCTGTAAAATTTGTCATTTCTTTATTTTTATGACAGACCATGACATCCACTTTTTGATAGCATTAGGACACAAATGGGTCAGTTTCTACCAGCTATAAAAGAAAAAGTGGAAACAGAAGAAATAGTAATGCGATTTATTATTTTTCACTGAGCGGCAGAGGCGGAAAAGAAAAATCCCATTCATAATAAAAAAAAAATCCTAAAATCCCCCTGTCTCTTTCCCAAATTTTAAACCATGTTAATTCATAAGAATTTCAATAATCTTCCGTTGTGAAGGGACTTAATCTTTATTGCAATTCTATCAAGTTAAAAATTTGAAATCAACTGGACAACGATAGTTATTTTAAAAACCATAATTATGGACTGATTGGCACAATTTCCTTCATAAAACTATATCCGTGAAAGGCAAGCGTTAAATCGGTACGTGTTATTTTAATTACAATAAGAACTTTTCTGTTTCTTTTTCTGTGTCTTCGTTATGAAGATCTTGTGGAAAATTGCACATTTTGGTTATGATGTGATATTTGAGGGCATAAGTAATTTCTATCTAAACTCTTCAGAAAGTATCAGATGTTGTCCCTAAGCAATTTTACAAAGCTTGAGAAATATACTAAAATATCCTAAGCAAATAAGCTATTCAGTATCTTGCTTTTGCAACTTACCTTAATTGAAACGATTTTAAAATTTCTGAATTCAATTGTATCAGAGGACTTCCCCTAGAAAACGTAAATGACGACTCTCCTGTAGAATTCGAAAGTTTCAAGTTTTCTTCTCCACTAGAGAACGTTGTCGGTACATCAGCCAATATTTCTGCATTGTTCGAAGAAACGTCTGAAATCACAGAAGAGAAACTAAGGCAACATGTCTTATGTTTCTTTGTTGTTGTCAATGATTTTTAAAGAGGCAAGGAAAAACTAATATTAAATAGCACAAACTTACCTCTAAAAATTCGCAGAGCTATTATTTTGCGTAAAGTTCAAAAGCATAACCTCCGATATCAATAAAGATCCCATATACCATATAAAAGCTCAAAACGTTAGATTGTGTGCGTTCTCCTTTCACACAAAATCAGGTCGTATGCAGTTTTTTTTCGTGGGAGGTGGGTGAGGTTGGGATGGGAGGGGGTTTTGGGGGGATATGTGTTACAAAAAAATCAAAAACGCTTCCAAGATTTGTTAGTATGCATTTTTATTACGTTTTTACGAGTGGGACACATTTCTTTTTTTTCGGGGGGGGGGGGCTGAGTTCCAAAACCCTACCCCCTGGATAACCCTGCCTTGCACAAAATCCACAAAAAAACTCATCAAAAACACTAGTTTTTTTTAAACACTAATTTTAACATTCAAACACTAATTTAAACACTAGTTTTTCTGAAAACACTAATCTGGGGGGGGGAGTTGTTACAAAAATCAAAAACGCACCCAAGATTTGTTTATATGTATTTTTGTTACGCTTTTACGAGTGGGGCAGATTTCTTTTTTTTGGGGGGGGGCTAGGTTCAAAAAACCTACCCCCTGAATACGGCCTTGCATAAAATCCACAAAAAAACTCATCGAAAACACTAGTTTTTTTCGAAACACTAATTATCACGAGTAGTTGCAAGCAGTAAATTACCGATTTAGCACAGAAGCTCCTTTTAAAATTGGAGCTAGCGGCAACAGCTCCCAGCTGGGTCACAGAAACAAACCTTCGAGGTAACTGCTAGTTTGAAACTTACTAGTTTAAAGATTAAACTAACAAAGAGTACGAAAAAGGTGTGTATGTACTATTTCAAGAGTCCCAATTACGTGTTCAGCAATCGTTCATAGAGTACATTTTCCTGTTCAGAAAGAAGTTGAAGTTAATCTTTTTGGTAAAATCAAAATCTATACTTAGCTACAATAATTGTAGTTATCTGAGGCAAAATTATCAAATGTAACGTGTACTTTTTTCCAATACCTGTAAAATTAAAATCTTAACTGTCAAAACTGACAAACAATCTAGCCCTCTCTCAAAAGTAAAGAAAATCAGTAATCACACTCGCCTAGGCTTTCTTAGGTATAGTGCTATGGAAATGTCAAGACAAACTATTGCAATATTAGGTTAAACATCAGTTGTCAAAAGACTCAAAAGCACCTGGGGCTTCCTTAGTTAAAGACAAATAATGAACTGTCATAAGAAACAATATAATTTATTTTTCTGAAATTATTTCTTCTGTTATAATGAACCACTTATCAAAGAAATCTGGAATTCTTATTCATAAGGTATAAAGAGGTAGTGAACCTACTCTTACATGCGTTACTTTTTGTTCATTTTAAGTTTAACTTTAGCATCCCTTCATTTTAGGTTTTATATATTCATCAATGCCAGTATCTGCTATCTTTATGTTTGACGTTACTATTCATTCCAGATTTTGTCCGTTTTAGGTTTCATTTATTCATCCATAGTAATGCAGGTTCCTTTCAAGTTTGAAAAATCAAATAAAAAAACAAGTTTTTTTAAGGCCGTGATTAAGTGAACTTGAAAACATCGAGCTTCAAAATTGAAGTTAGGTTAGCCTTCTGTCTTTTAATTCTCTAGAGACCGTTGGTTGTCAAAACTTCAAATAGCACCAATTATCAAGTCTTGTGAAAGGTTTTGATAAACAGCTTCCTTTGGCGAGATAATTCAGTCGAGACATAGTAATATATTTGGCTGCGTCTTGCAAAGCTTGGACAAACAGTTCGTGGTAGCGAACTGTAGTAAGGAGCGACCCGGTTCAATAGTAACCAAAACTCTAAAAAATGGAATTTTGATGCCAATAGTTACATCAAAAGAATCGCATTTTAATGCTGATTTTAAATATATATAGATTTCATCAAGATTAGTCCTACCGTCAAAAGTTACGAGCCTGAGAAAATTTCCTCATTTTAGAAAATAGGGGGAAATACCCCCTAAAAGTCATGCGATCTTAACGAAAATCACACCATCAGATTCAACGTATCAGAGAACCTTACTGTAGAAGTTTCAAGCCCTTATCGACAAAAATGTGGAATTTCGCATTTTTTGCAAGAAGACAAATCACGCAACCGTGTTTATTTGTTTATTTGTTTTTTCCCAGGGGTGATCGTATCTACTCAGTGGTCCCAGAATGTCGCAAAAGGGCTCATTCTAACGGGAATTAAAAGTTCTAGTGCCCTTTTAAGTGACCAAAAAATTGACCTCCCACGCTCATTTTTCTCCAAAGTCACTGGATCAAAATTCTGAGATAGTCATTTTATTCACCATAGTCGAAAAACCTAATAACTATGTCTTTGGGGACGACTTACTCCCCCGCAGTTCCCGTGGGAGGGGCTGCAAGTTACAAACTTTAACCTGTGATTACATATAGTAATGGTTACTGGGAAGTGTACAGACGTTTTCAGGGGGATTTTTTTGGTTTGGGAAGAGATTTGAGGGGGGTTACGTGGGAGGACCTTTCCATGGAGGAAACTCTCATGGGGGAAGAGACTTTCAATGGAGGGGGCGCAGGATTTTCTAGCATTATTCAAAAAACAATGAGAAAATAAATATGAAAAGTTTTTTCTACTGAAAGTGAGGAGCAGCATTAATACTTAAAACGAACAGAAATTATTACGTATATGAGGGGTTTACCTCCTCGTATTACCTCGCTCTTTACGCTAAATTATTTTTAGTAATTTCAACTATTTACTCTACAGCCTTTGTGGTTCAGGGGTCATTCTTAAGGAATCGGGACAAAATTTAAGCTTTAGTGTAAAGAGCAAGGCATCGACGAGGGGTGAGCCCCCTCATATACGCAATAAAACATACGAATATAGAAGTTCGCTACGTAAGTTAATTCGTAAGTTACGTATATTTTTTACTTACGAAAACGTTAGTAAAAAATTAAAAGTTATAGTTGCCTTTTCATGTAATCAAAAAATTAGAGGGCAACTAGGCCTCCTCTCTCGCTCCTTTTTTCTCAAAATCTTCCAATTATAACTATGAAAAACCCATTTAGCCCAAAAAATTAATATACAAATTTTGTTTTAAATATTTATGCGCGGAGAGTCAAGATAAAAAAAATGCATTAATTTAAAAACGTCCAGAAATTAAACAAAAAAAAAAGTTTTTTTAAATGAAAGTAAGGAGCGACATTAAAACTTAAAACGAACAGAAATTACTCCGTATATGAAAGGGGCTTATCGTCCTCAATGCCTCGCTCTTTACGCTAGAGTTTTTTAAATTTTTAAGAAGTCGAGTTAAGAGAAAGAGTCAAACTTTATCGTAAAGAGCGAGGCGTTGAGGACGAAAAGCCCCTTTCATATACGGAGTAATTTCTGTTCGTTTTAAGTTTTAATGTCGCTCCTTACTTTCATTTAAAAAAACTTGTTTTTTTTTTTTTTAATTACCGACCAAGGGAGAAGAGAAAATTTGCAAAACCACACTATCATTCTCAAGTACAAAATGCCCATGCATATGAAACTGTGACGGTATGCATAGAGTGCATTTTAATTTTTTTTTTTTCCCAGGGATAGGCTATTTAAAATACCTCAGTTGGTTAATTCAAAACTAAACACCGAACTTAGTTGAAAGCTTTCTTCGAGGATTCTTAGAAAACCAAATGTTTCTTACAAATTAAATTAAAAAAAAATGACTGAAAGTAAGGAGTGACATTAAAGCTTAAAACGAACAGAAATTACTTCGTATATGAAAGGGACTGCTTCCTCGTGAACGCCCCGCTCTTTACGCTGAAGTTTTTTAGTGTTTTAAAAAATAGAGTTAAGAGAAAGAGTCAGACTTTAGCGTGAAGAGCGGGGCGTTGATAAGGAAGCAGCCCCTTTCTTATATGAAGTAATTACTGTTCGTTTCATGTTTTAATGTCACTCCTTACTTTCGGTTAAAAACACTTGTTTTTATTTTATTTAATTTCTGAACGTTTTTTAATCAATGCATGTTTTGATTTATGCTCTCTGCAGATGAATAATTAAAACGAAATTTGCATATTTTTTTTTTTTTTAGCTAAATGGCTTTCTCATAGTTTTGATCGAATGATTATGAGAAAAAAAGGAGCGGGGAAAGAAGGTCTAGTTACCCTCCGATTATTTGGTTACCTAAAAAGGCAACTAGAACTTTTAATTTTTTACGAATTTTTTGATTAGTAAAATTATTAGTAAAAATAAATTTTATTAGTTAAAGATATACGTAACTTACAAATTAGCTCACGTAAGGAGTTTCTGTATTCTCATATTTTTATTACATATGTGAGGGGGTTCACCCCCCCCCCCGTCAGTACCTCGCTCTTCACGCTAAAGCTTAAATTTTGTCCCGATTTCTTAAGAATGACCCCTGAATCACAAAAGCCGTAGAATAAATAGTTGAAATTTCTAAAAATACTTTAGCGTAAAGAGCGAGGTATTGGGAGGAGGTAAGCCCCTCATATGCGTAATAACTCTGCTCCTTTTAAGTTTTAATGCTGCTCCTTACTTCCTGTTGAAAAAACTTTGTCATATTTATTTTTTCATTGTTTTTTTTTAAATAATGCTAGAAAATCCTGCGCTCCCTTCATGGAAATTTTCTTCCCCCATGACAAATTCCTCCATGAAAAGTTCCCCCAGCATATCCCTCTCTTCTCAACCCCTGCCCCCAACCAAATGAAAACGCCCTGAAAACGTCTGTACACTTCCCAATAATCATTTCTATATGTAAGCACTGGTCAGTGTTTGTAACTTGTAGCCCCTCCCACGGGGACTGTGGGGGAGTATGTCATCCCAAAAGACATAGTTATGAGAATTTTCGACTACGCTGAATAAAATGGCTATCTCAGAGTTTTGATCCGGTTACTTTGGGAAAATAGTTAGCATGGGACGGGGCCTAGGTGCCCTCAGATTTTTTTTGGTCACTTAAAAAGGGCACTAGAACTTTTCATTTCCGTTAGAATGAGCCCTTTTGCAACATTCTAGGACCACTGGGTCGATTCGATCACCCCTGAAAAAAAAAATAAACACGCATCTGTGATCTGCCTTCTGACAAAAAATACAAAATTCCACATTTTGGTAGATAGGAGCTTGAAACTTCTACAGTAGGGTTCAATGACTTTTAGGGGGTTGTTTCCCCCTATTTTCTAAAATAAAGCAATTTTTTCAGGCTCGTAACTTTTGATGGGTAAAACTAAACTTGATGAAGCTTATATATTTAAAATGAGCATTAAAATGCGATTCATTTGATGTAGTTATTGGTATCAAAATTCCATTTTTTAGAGTTTTGGTAACTATTGAGCCGGGTCGTTCTTTACTACAGTTCGTTACCACGAACTGTTTGATAAAGTTGGAGGACAAACAAAGGTATTTTATTTCAAATGGCAATACAATTAAGTATGTAAATAGAAAGAAGGATAGAATGTAAGGAAAATGAATTTTCCTGTTACCGGTACTAGACGATTAATCTTATAAGTACGGCTCTCGTATTGGAAGCCCCGTGGAACTCTGGGATCAAAGCATCCATGAAGTATCCTTTTAGCTTGGTAAAAATCATATCAGTCCAAAAGCATGGATCGCGGTCTATCTTTTCAATGTAGAAGTCTTTCTGGGTAAAAATCATGAAAAAGCAAGTATCTAGCTGAGCACATTCAAGCTGACATTGTGCTTGGTAAAAGTAGTCGTGGCCTCGTTTGAGGTTGACCAGTCCATTCTTTCCAACTTCCATGCAACAGTCCGCCTTAGCCTCTTTTCGATTCTTTATCCACTCGCCTATCCCCAAATTTTTCGCAATTTCGCAGTTGCATACCTCGCTTTGATTTAATTTTCCCCATGATTTCAGCTTTGTGTGCACAACTTTACGGAAGGCTCCTGACTATTTCTCATTTCTAGGTTTCTTCATTGCATTGAAATAATTTATGAAAATTTCACACTCTATTAACAAGCAGCTGATTATACCAGCTTGTCATTTTGGTCTCTAGAGGGTAATATCGGCGATCTGAAACGATTCTTTCTGGCAACCGACTTGTACAAATTTCAGGTAGCTAAAAAGATTCTATGGGACTGTTAGAAAACAGGAAAATACATCGAAAAATGGTTCCAATCATCTTACAGGTTATTGTCCTCTGCTCATGATAGTACCGATTTTGTTCCAAAAGCAATATCCTTCATAGAGTACACTTGTGAGAAAAACCTAGACATTTTCTAAGATTTCTAAGCAATTCGAGGAAATAGAGCAAAATCCTTTAAAACATTTTGTAGCATCTTCAAAAAGCTATGGCCTGACATTAAAAGCGGCATCTTCCGCCAATGAATACTTGAGTACTTTTTAAATATAAATTTGCAATTTAACATGGGATTTTCAAGCTCCATCAGTTCACTTAATCACGGCCTTAACTGAAAGTAAGGAACGACATTAAAACTTAAAACGATCAGAAACTACTCCGTATGTAAAAGGAGCAGTTCCCTCCTCAAAGCCCCGCTCTTTGCGCTAAAGTGTGACTTTTTCTCTTAAATCTACTTTTAAAATAGTGAAAACTTTAGCGTAAAGAGCGGAGCGTAGAGGATGGAACAGCCCCTTTCATATGCGGATTAATTTCTCTTCGTTTTGAGTTTTAATGTTGCTCCTTGCTTTCAATTAAAAAACTTGTTTCTTTATATTTAATTTCTGTACGTTTTTCAATTAACGCATGATTTCATTTTGGCTCTCCGCACATGAATACTTAGAACGAAATTTGCATTTTTTTTGGCTAAATGGCTTTTTCTTAGTTTTGATCGGACGATTTTGAGAAAAAAGGAATGGGGGACGGGGCCTAAATGCCCTTCAATCTTTTGGTTACTTAAAAAGGGCACTAGAACGTTTAATTTCTGTTAGAATGAGCCCTTTCGCAAATTTCTAGGACCACTGGGTCGATACGATCACCCCTGGGGAAAAGAAAAAAAAAACAAACAAATAAACACGCACCCGTGATCGGTCTTCTGGCAAAAAAATACGAAATTCCACATTTTTTTAGATAGGAGCTTGAAACTTCTACAAAAAGGTTCTCTGATACGCTGAATCTGATTTTCGTTAGGATTGTATGACTTTTAGGGAGTGTTACCCCCTATTTTCCAAAATAAGGCAAATTTTCTCAGGCTCGTAACTTTTGATAAGTCTAAATTTGATGAAACTTATATATTTTAAATCAGCATAAAAATCCGATTCCTTTGATGTATCCATTAGCATTAAAATAAAATTTTTAAAAGTTTCGTTTACTTTTGAACCAGATCGCTCCTTACTACAGTTCGTTACCGCAAACTGTTTGATTATTACGTAGCTTTGTTTCAGCTCGTTTTAGCGAGCTGAATGTGGCACTTTGCCACTTTTGAAAAAAAAATGGAAAACTTTTCTTAAATTAACGCATATCAAGAACAAACACAGTGGAACATTTAAAGAGAAAGCTTGACAGCAACAGATTTAACTATGTTTGCGATTCCATAATAAATATTCTTCGGTCTTTTCAGAACATGTAGCACTTCTATAGTAGACTCCTTTTCCCCTGGATTTGCCTAAAGACGCTAAATAACATGAAATATTGCCATCTTAAGGCGACCGTACCTTCGTTGGTTGACAAACACAAGTAATAAAGAAAAACTAAAATAAACAAATTTTCAAGAATTTTTCTCATTTTCCGTAGTCAAGAAAATTATGGTAATAAAAATCGTACCGACGAGGATCAAGTTGGTAACGTTTCGAAAGGTACGAAATTGCTTAAGTCTTAATATTTAAAAAAAGAGCTGGTGATCTCGTGGTAGATTTAAGAGCTCATTTCCAATGTTGTCACATAAGAGATGTCTAGATAACTGCAACAGCTTTTCTATTAGAAATGTACCAAGTTTACGTGTAAAGGTTGATATAATAAGTCGTAATAAAATAGAAAATCCGAATAAGATTTTACGTACCTAGAATGATTTTTTTACGCGTGTTTGAGCGCACCTAAGATTGTGTGCAATCTTTGGGGCTAGAGTTTGGCAACAGTGAAATCACACGAGGTTGGGTTTAAAGTTTAGTCGAAAATATTTGCAAAGGCTTGTTTTCATTTTAACAAGAGAATTCAAAAAGATCATTATTTAAGGGTACTGTTATTTTACTTTCCTTTTTATAAGCTATTATACTTACTTTACTATTCTACCAATTCAGTACTAAAACTGGTAACTAAATGAAAGAATTGTTCTCCAAATCAGTTTCACCACCTTCTCACATGCAGACTTTGGAATATAGATTAGAATTTGCGTCTGGTTTGCAACAAACCATGTCATTCTTTAATTCAGACAATTAAATTTATGCATGAATCAAAGTGAGATCTATTTCCCTTAAACCATCAGCTGTGAAAATAAATGACCATCATCTTAACCTGCTTTAACTAGGGAAGGGCCACCACTACATAAGTCCTTTTCTGGTGATGTTGTTCATCAACATTGTTGATCAACAATCTTTTAAGCCGAGACATTGTTGATCAACAACCATGCTCTAGCGACCAACAAAGGTTTTGTTAATCAGCTACAGCTACTGTTACTAACACATTGCTACAGCATCAGGCTGCCTGAGGTCATCACAGCTAATTATGCTCCTCCTCAATACCAATCTATTCAAAGCCTCCATTCTTTACACCCTCCCAAAAAGTTTCAATTTCCATTAAATCCTTCCTTACGAGCCTCTCCTACCCCATTTGGGGCTGATCTGCTTTTGTCTGACTCAAGATGTTGACCAAAAAGGACGATCTTTGGCAATCTGTCATCCTTCATCCACAAAACATGTCCTAGCCATCTCAATCTTTCTTACATCACAGCCTGAATAGCAAGATTAAACCACATTTTTCGTACAGCTTACTGTTTGATATACGGTTAGTCAGACGGGTACCAAAAAGAAACTGTAGACCATTCCTCTGGAGAACGTGTCATACGTCCCCCTCCGTCTTTCAGGGCCCTCAAGAATAAAAACCGTACTTGACCATTGTCATCACTGTAGCTTCAAATATTCTAATTTTGGTTCGCAGACTTATCTTCCTAACTTTTTTCAACTGCGAAAAAACACCCTGGGCCTTAACTAATCTGCTTTTAACATCTTCACGGCACCCGCTGTCTTTACTAATAATACTACCTAGGTAAGGGAAGCAGTCCACTCTATTGATCTTCTCGTTGCTCAACACCTCCCTTCACCTTCACTTATTCTTACTCTTAGCGAGTTTGTCTTGTTAACACTAATTTTCAAACTTATTCTTCCACCCTAATCTCTCAAAATATTTAAATTTCAATCGTTTTGCTTATTTTTTTGTCTAGGATGCTTAAATTATCAGCATAATATAAGTCTAGGAGAATTCAACTTTCGAAATTGATTCCATATTCTCTCATTACCTTTGTTGTGCTCCTTAAGATATAGTGCATCAAAATGATCCATATAAATGGAGACAGGATACAAACCTGCTTAATTCATGATTTAGTATAAAAACCTCATTTCCAACCTTAACTGCACAGAGGTTACTTACTCATAATCTATAAAACTGAGCACCAAAGGGGTCTCATGACTAAGGCAATTCTTAGTTATTATTTTAAGACTGAAAATTTGGTTGACAAATCTTCTCCCCTTCATAAAATAGCTGTTCATCTCTTAAAACTTTATATACAGCATCTCTAAGTCTAAAAAGTGTCATCATACTAAGTAATCTGTTTGCTACATAAACCCAGCTAATGCATCTATAATTAGCACACTTACTCTTATCACCCTTCTTATTGAAGGGTTTTCCTAAAATAATTTATCTTAACTTCATAACCACCATATTTAAAAAACTCATTTAGCACACTATCAGTACTGGGTCTCATTTTTTTAATTCTTTTAGTAGCTTACTATCACTAATTCTTCCTCACAAAATAAATATTCCTTGACGTCCAAAGTGTCACAAAATTTTTATTCTTACCGATATTTTTTCCTGTAACTCTATTACGGTTTAGCATATTCTCAAAATATTCTTCCCATCTCTCTTTTACTCTTTTCGTAACACCAATTGTGGGCTCTTTCCCATCTTTAGCTGGGACAAGTCTATATTGACTATACCCTCGCAATTTATTAACATGGCAGTACAATATTTGACTATTATGCTCTCTGGCTGCATCTTCCAGATCTTCAGCAATTTTATCACTGCCTCCACTTCACACCTTTTTAGTTCATATTTTAATACTTTCTTCACTTTCTTTACATTCCTCTTATTTCCTTATCATATATCACTGTCATATTCTTGTACCAGCCACTCCTCGTCTCTGTGAGGAATGTCAGTGAAAGCACTTTCACTGACATTCCTAGTTGCGTTTCCAACTTTCTTCCCTTGGACACCATTAGCGAATTCTTAAACTATTTTCCTAAAATTCTTCCATCCATCTTCCTCGATGTAAAATTTTAGACTCTACAAATTAGTATACAACTGTTCCTAGAAATTTTCTCTCGAAGTCTCCTGTTGTCCACCAACATCACAGCTTCTCGGAAGGTAGTTACTCTTCCGAAGTTTTAAATTTAGATTAACCCTAGAAACTAGTAAATGGTTATCTTTACTCTTCACATGAATTCCAGTACTTTTATATACCCTTAAATCTAGTATTGATGCTGCCAGTCTTTGGTATACAATAACATAATTAATAATATTAGCTGTTTTACCATCACATGAATACCATATTAACTTATTGACTATTTTATGACCAAATGCTGCATTTTGTTATAACCAGATCGTTATACCTACAAAATTGCAGCAGTCTGTAACCATTATGTATTTTCTTTTTCCAAACCAACCTAGGCTAGGATGCCATCTATCCCTATTTCTACCGACCTGGGCATTAAAGTCTCCTAATAAAAATACCATGTTTCTACCTAGAACTCTGTCTATTTGTTCCTGTGGCTGTGATTAGAATTTATCTGAGTCACTACTGGCTCTTTCAGTCTGTTTTACAGGGGGGTACAGTACTATGATTGATACCCTGAATTTTTAGTCTTAAAATGAGAAACTAGAATTCTTGTATTAATACTTTTCCAACCTAAACAAGACTTAGTTGATCCTTTATCCGTCATGAGCCCTAATCCCTGCCTATGCATCCTTCTTGCCTGAGTATATAAATTCTATATCACCTTATTTCATGTTTCCTAAACATGGGATACGAGTTTCTGAGACCCCTAATCAGTCGAGTTCGAAACATCTGAATTTATCAGTCAAACTGTCCATACGACAGTTGTTTTTACATTGTAATACTCCAAGTTACAATTTTCATATTTTTAAAATTTTTGAATTTATTATGGCTTCAGAAAAAATAATGGTCCCAGAACCAGTGCAGGACGGGGATGTTAATATCTTATCAAGTCTGCACGAAGCGCTAAGCGATTTTATCCACTGAATGATTTTCTTTATTGTTTGAAATATATCAAATCTTACCTTAAAAAGATACTTGGTCATAGGTAAGTCAAGAGCTAACAATGTATTAACAGGATGGTAAGACAACCTTGTTGATTAAGTTACTTGCAAATCGAGGACATTCACGAACAATACAAGATGATAGGGAATATAGGAATATCGCTATTGATGTTAAAAGTAAATAGCACCATCTAGTATTGTCTAGTGTTAATTAATTTATGAAAGCCACCTATTTTTCTGGGTAGTTACAATGCTTAGAGATTCGTGGATGAGAATTTAAAGGTAAATTTTCAATAGCAGTTGTATATGAAACTAGACAGTTCGGAATTCAAAAATATAGAAACTGCACAATTTTAGGAGCATAATTTATGAAGTAATAGAGGATACATTAGAGAGGAAAGTTAAAACTCAGTTAAGAAAACTATCAAAATGATTTAGGCCCAAGCTTGTTAGAAGAGAGAGGGGGTTTCTACAAGAAACTACTGAATGATAGATCTTACGAGAGTTAGAAGAAATTACGAAAAGTAGAGAAGGCATTAAAGTATAATTTAAGGAGACATGAAATGAAGGCCTTTGGTAAATTACCAAACATCTGGATGATGCAGCCAAAAGGCGTAAAGGTAAGGTTTTGTATTGCCATTAAGCTCTGAAAATGATAAAAAAAAAAATCACAAATCTAGGAAGTGAAGAGATTTTTACTTTGTAAAAAAGGATTAGAGGCAGTACTAAGAGGATTAAAAAATAATAAGCCCTATGGTGCTGATAGTGGGGTAAGTAAATTTCCAAAAATCCCGTACATACAAAACTAGAAGAAAAATTGCTGAGGATTATAAACATGATTTTTGAAAAGGGGAAATTCCTGGTGTTTTTAGGAAACCGAAAGTTCTTTATAAGGATGGTGATAAGAATGAATGAGGTAATTGTAGAGGCATTAGCTTGATTTCTGCAAGAAGCAATTACTTAGCATAACGATATTTACAAGACTAAAAGATGATATAGATAAATTTCCAAGACAAGAAGAGTTGGGTTTTCTCTGTTGCCCTCTAACCTCCCATTTCAGGGAGAACTTATTTTGACCAAGCGTGCATTATGGGTGCTGTTAAAGCGATAAACTTCCATCCTTATTCGAAAGTTACAGATTTTGACAGAAAACACCAGTTTTTAAATATTAAAGCATTGTAATAAGAAACTAAACTTTCGTGTTAAGAGCGCTTGATGAGGCGGCAGCCTCCCTTAAATTTACAAAATTTTATTTTATTCTGTAGAACACATGCACCTAAATAAGCCATTATCGTCAAAGTTCATTATGTGCTTTGACAATATATATTTCTCTTCTGAATTTAACGTAAAGAACGTTCAATAAAGTACTGTCCAACGTAGGCGAAAAGAGCAAGGGGTTGTGAGGAGCGGCACCCGTAACCATTATTTCTGCTCATTTTAGAGTAAAATAAATCCAATTTATAGTTACTAATACTAGTTAAAAGAATTTCCAGAGCCATTTTTCCAAGGACTCCTGCAGGAAAACGGGGCCAGGATCAGGCATTTGCCCTTCTCCCTCAAAGACTCAAAATATAAAGAATAACAAAATTGTACGATATTTGCAAAGTCAAATACTGTTCCTTTTAAGCTCCTTTATTAACTCCACCCTTTCCCCTTCCTGAAAAATGCTATGCTGGTGATAATACGCTTTTCTTCTTTTCATTATTTTTCACATACAAAGCTTTTCCTTAAAGGCTTTTAAACAAAGACTTACAGGATATGCTTGACCTCGAACATGATTCGTTGCATCGTGATTCGGTTTGGAAACGATTTCCGTTCCCTTCGCATCCTCCATAAATAAACTGGCGGCAGCTTTGACTCTGAGCATTGTAATAATACTGAAGGATGGTATATTGGCATGGTCCTGGATCCGGTGGTAGAATGCAAGGGTTAGAATGACCTAGAAAAAATATGATTTGAGGGGAGCATAATACTATGGACTATTTGACAGCTTTTAGGGTGCCGTATTTGAACACCGCTGTCAAAGGAAAACAATAAAAAGCAGCTGAAATAGGATCCACACAGGCTTTTGAGGTAATTTGCCATTAACTATGCCTCTCAAGTAAAGGTCTTTCAGTATGGTTTTCAGTATGCCTAAAACATTGGTTTTTTAACTGTTTTCTTTCGAGGTTTCATCAAGCAATCTACCTTACCCCAGAAAAAACACTGTAATTATATTTATGATGTATACAGAATAGTTGATTGTTATTTTATATGTATCGTTTTTTAAGCAAAAGCTTGATTTTCTCAAAATTTGAAAGGAATCTGTTTAAAAGGAAGAAAGTGTGGAAAGAAATTTATCGCCCGTCATATTAATTTTTATTAATTCTTTTCATTGTTAATATTGCCTAATGACAGTGGACAGGGGGCAAATTTTTGTAAAATATGGTATAGATATTCTAAATTATAACTGACCTCGAAAATTACCAAACATTTATTTGACATTAAGGAGTTAGGACATATGAAGGAGTTCATTCTTCTTTAAAACCAATTTCTAGATTTTTTTTTTTTATTGCTAAAAAAAATAGATTTTTTTCATAATTAATGAAAGTGAATTTGTTTGCATAATTGATGAAAATGAAAATTTTGTAATCAAACTTTTTTCTTGTTTATATACATAAAATGGGAGATGCTGGGGCAACTGACGCGAGTGATTGAGGAAATCTCAAGGGTGGTCGGAAAGAGAAAAATATTTGTCCAAAATTTTTGCAATTTATGGCATATTACTTCAAAGAGAGATTGGTAGACTTTATTAATAATATTAAATAAAAAAACAAGTCTTTTCAACTAAAAGTTGAAAACGAACAGAAAACGAACAACTGAAAACTGAAAACGAAACTTTTCAACTGAAAACGAACAGCAGTTATTCTGTATATAAAAGGGGTTGTCCCCTCCTAAACGCCCCACTCTTGACGCTAAAGTTTGACTCTTTCTCACAACTCTACTGTTTAAAACGATAAAAAACTTTAGCGCAGAGAGATAGGCGTCGAGGAGGGGATAGCCTCTTGTTCCCTCCTCGCCCCTTACTTTCAGTTGAAAAAAATGTATTTTTTGTCCTTTTTACTTAATTTCTGAACGTTTTTGAATTAATGCATCTATCAATTTTGGCTCACCGTACATGAATAATTAAAACAAAATTTGCATATTAATTTTTTTTTGCCAAATGGCTTTCGGTTTTCGATAGATCGGACGATTTTGATACAAAAAAGGGATGGAGGAGGAGTCCTAGTTGCCTTCCAATATTTGATTACTTAATAAGGCAACTAGAACTTTTTATGTTTTACGAACATTTCTATTAGTAATAAATATGCGTAACTTACGAATTAACTTACGTAACGAACTTCTATATTTGTATATTTTTATTAAATATATGAGGGGGTTCGCCCCCTCGTCAATACCTTACTCTTTACAGTAAAGCTTGAATTTTTTCGAAATTCTTTAAGAATAGCCCCTGAATCACAAAGGCTGTATGTAGAATAAATAGTTGAAATTACTGAAAATACTTTGGGGAAAGAGTGAGAAATTAAGGAGGAGACGAACCCGCTTGTATACGTAATAATATGTGTTCGTTTTAAGTTTTAATTCTGCTCCTTACTTCCAGTTGAAAATACTTTTTACTTATTTATTTTTTCACTTTGTTTCGTTTAAATAATACTTGAAAATCCTGCACCCCTTCATGGAAATTCTCTTCGCTTATGATAAATTCCTCCATGAAAAGATCCACCCACGTGATCCCCTCCCCCTACTGCGAAAAAGTCCCCCTGAAAACGTCTGTACACTTCCCAATAACCATTGCTATATGTAAACAATTGTCAAAGTATGTAAATTGCAGCTCCTCTTCCGGGGACTGCGGGGGATTAAGTCGTCCCCAAAAATTTAGTTGTTAAGATTTTTTGACTATGCTAAACAAGATCTCAAAATTTTCATCTGGTGACTTTGGGAAAAAACTGAGTGTGGGAGGGGGCCTAGGTGCCCTCTAATTTTTGATCACTTAAATAGGCACTAAAACTTTTAATTTCCGCCAGAAAAAGCCTTTTCGTGACATTCTAGGACCACTGGGTCAATACGATCACCCCTGAGAAAAAAAAAACAAACAAATAAACACGCATCCGTGATCTATCTTCTGGCAAAAAAAATACAAAGTTCAACATTTTTGTAGATGGGATCTTGAAATTTTTACAGTAGGGTTCTCCGATGCGCTGAATATGATGATCTGATTTTCGTTAAGATTCTATGACTTTTAGGGGGTGTTTTCTCCTATTTTCTAAAATAAGGCAAATTTTTCTCAGGCTCTTTAGTTTTGATGGGTAAGACTAAACTTGATGAAACTTATATATTTAAAATTAGCCTAAAATGCGATCCTTTTGATGTAACTAGTGGTATCAAAATTTCGTTTTTTAGAGTTTCAGCTACTATTGAGCCGGGTAGCTCCTTACTATAGATAGTTACCACGAACTGTTTGATGCCCTAGTTCTTTTTATAAAACATACGAACAACATTTTTACAATTTTAATACAGTTTTGTAATGTACTGAAAAGTATTTTTTTACCATAAAATCTGGTATTTTTGATACATATGCAAACGTTCTAACGCTGACCATGTTTATTCAGTTGCGAAAAATATAATGAATTGGTTGTGCAATGTAGAACGGAAAATTCTTGCAAGGATTTCCTTGTGTCGAAACCTTACATAATCCGGAATTGTATTAGTAGTTTTGCTCTCTTGCCTTAATTGTCAACATTTTCTATGAAAGAGAGCTTCCGATATACATATAAGGATAACGAATCAGTTGAAACTAATGCTTTAAATTGTCAACATTATACGAATAATCCAAAATTTCTAAGCGATTTAACGCACCAAATTTTCCGTAAATATGAAACTGTTCCTTTAGTCAACAATTTCAAATGGAATTTTCAATCCTTAAAAAAAAGAAAAAAAATACAAAGCAAATTTCAAAAATATGATTAGGTAGATGGGTAAACTCACTTCTCAGCTATTGAGCAATAGAAAAATTGTCGTCTTTTTAAAACAAAGGTCTGCAGAAAAAAATATAGCAAAAACTTGCGCAGAGAACTAAAATTGTAACTAAATTTTAACTTCAGGCTTGGCTAAACACAATTCCTTAAAAAGATACTATAATAGCCTACCCAAATCTACGCTGTCCAGTCCTGGGTGTAAACATGTCAAAATGTCTTGAGGATACAGGTTTATTAAAACAACCGGTAATCTGGTTTTCTTGGGCTCATATGTGTGCTTGAGGACACGCAAGGAGGAATTTATTTCAGAGGGGAGGGGCTACTGTTTTAAAAAATAACAACAAGAAAATAGACAGATCAACCAGAAAATACAAAAAATTATTTATTGATAGTATCACCAGGTTTCAAAGCCCCTGGATCTCTCATACCCATTAACAACAACACTAATAGAGCATTAGAAACATCTTTTGAATTTTTCTTCATTTTTTGTGTTTTTTCTCTTCATTTTTTAATATGGCCTCCTTTTCACTCAGTAGTACCAACATTATTGAATTCCAAAACTAATCACTGAATTTATGTATCACAATAAACGTAAACACAAACAGATTTAACACTTTTACTGTCTTAATTAGTCCTTAAATTTGAGCTGTAATAAACTAAAAAGATTCAATTTTGAGACATTTGACAGCCAATTACCATAAACCAAACATCTTCGGAGCTGTTTTGCATGGTCAACTTCAGTTATTAAGCGCCCTTTCCACGCACCAAAATTAGAAAAATTCAACAAAAAAATTATTATTTGCTTCAAAACCCCTCTGCTTACCTTAAGTTGCCTTTCTTCCAATTTACTCACGTATCCTCTAAATTCACCCAAATGAAAATAAACCTCCCACGAATGAATGAGCCCCTGCCAAAAAAAAAATCATGGAATAGAAACGGAATTTGAAAAAGCAGAAAGACAATTCAAACAGCAAATAATAACAATCAAATAGGCAGAATTATAGACTACTTTTAATAAACTATCCCTTTCTTCTTGGTTTTTTAGTCGAGAAAGTTTAGGGATATTAAATCTCCTTCTCCCATTGTTAAAACCATAGAAAAAGTTAAATTTGATTATAGATGATAAATAGTCCCTTCTCGTACAAAACTTTTTTACAATATATAATTCAAACTCATATAGCAAGTCATTGAATGGAAATCGGAGAAAAAAATTAACAGCTCTCAGTCTACTATACTCTCCAGTATCTACTAAAAGGGCACAATTTTCGCCC
Organism: Artemia franciscana; assembly: GCF_032884065.1. Lineage (NCBI taxonomy): Eukaryota > Metazoa > Arthropoda > Branchiopoda > Anostraca > Artemiidae > Artemia > Artemia franciscana. The sequence continues at coordinate 30,311,044 of NC_088873.1, forward strand.
TAATGCTTCTATCACATTAAACCACTGGTATGGACTTAATGATACTTGACAAATAACTAAGCATCCATAAAAGACTAAATGACGGTAAATTGCAAAATTTCTGAAATGAGGTGTAATCATTTTTAAACGCTCCGATAAAACCAATTAAGCCGATGCCAGGAGAGGTCGAACATGTATCCATAATGTTGATATGTTAGATGAATTGTTGGCTCAAGGATTTTTATTTGGGAGGGGCGCTTTTTTCAAGAGAGGGGGTTTACACAAAGAACTTTTACAAACGCATCAAAAAGTTGTTTATTTGCATTTTTGTTCCGGGTCAGAAAAACGTTTTAAGGGGGGTTCAGACCCCCAAACCCTCCTGGAGACGCCCTTGGTTAGATGTTATTATATACTCTAATGATAGTCTTTAATAATTGAATTCTCGCACCCAGCTTTTCCCTTGCACCCTCTAGTACTAATAACTTGACAATATTGGGAACGTGAGGTACATACCGTTTGCAGATAATGGGCTTAAACTACTCCTTTCGTGATTACTACTAGCTTTGACGTCATCGAACTGAAGCAATGTCAGTGTAGAAACTATCGAAAAAATAGTCACGGATACCATCTCACCTAGAATATAGAAAAAAACAGCTTCAACTCTACTGTCTAACTCATTAATACACATTCAATACTTGTCTTGAATAAGTACAAGTACATACAAACGTAAGGACATGAATTAGTGACCCACCCAAGGTGAAAATAGGGGGATAGAAGACCCGGGGGTTGCAATTGGTTGGGTGAGGGAGAGCATATTGCCACCCTTTAGATATTCCCCCTTGATTTTGAGAAAAAAACTTTTTTGGCATTAAAATTGAAAAAAAAATGAAAAAAACGAAGTTGCCCCCCTTAGATTCTGAAAAATGTATCTTCTTCTCCCATTCCTAGTTCTTATGAACTGACATCAATGAACCTCCAAAAAAATGGGACATTACATAAACTCTCCTATCTGTTGATTATATCAAACAGTTCGTGGTAACGAACTGTAGTAAGGAGCGCCCTGTTCAATAGGAACCAAAATTCTAAAAAACAGCATTTTGATACTCATAGATAAATAAAAATAATCAGATTCTTAAGCTGATTTCAAATATACAAGTTTCATCAAATTTAGTCTTACACGTCAAAAGTTACGAGCCTGAGAAAATTTACCTTATTTTGGACAATATGGGGAAATATCCCCTAAAAGTCACAGAATCTTAAACAAAAATCAGAACATCGAAACCTGCGTATCAGAGAACCCTACTGTAGAAGTTTAAAGCTTTTATATACAAAAATGTGGATTTTTGTAATTTTCGCCAGAAGACAGATCACGGGTGCGTGTTTATTTGTTTTTTTTCAGGGGTGATCGCATCAACCCAGTGGTCCCAGGATGTCGCGAGAAGGCTCATTCTGACGGAAATTAAAAGTTCTAGTGCCCTTTTCAAGTGACCAAAAATTGGAGGGCACCTAGGCACCATTCCACGCTCACTTTTTCCCCAAAGTCACCAAATCAAAATTTTAAGGTAGCCATTTTGTTCATCATAGTTGAGAACCCTAATAACTATATCTTTGGGGACGACTTAATCCCCAGAGGCCCCGTGGGAGGGGGTTCAAAGTAACAAACTTTACCATTGTTTACATGTAGTAATGGCTATTGGGAAGTGTACAGACGTTTTTAGGGGGATTTTTTTGTTTGAGGGAGAGAATGAGGGGAAGGGGTTATGTGGGAGGGTCTTTCCATTGGGAATTTATCATGGGGGACGAGAATTTTCAGGAAGAAGGCGCAGAACTTTTTAACGTTATTAAAAAAAAAACAATGAAAAAATAAATATGAAGTTTTTTCAACTAGTAGCCTTTTCAAGTAGCCAAAAAATTGGAGGGCAACTAGGCCTCCTCCCCCACCCTTTTTTCAAAACGAATTAATATGAAAATTTTGTTTTAATTTTTCATCTGCAGAAAGCCAAAATAAAAACATGAATTAAATAAAAAACGTTCAGAAATTAGATTAAAAAAAACAAGTTTTTTCGACTGAAAATAAGGAGTGACATTAAAGCTTAAAACAAACAGAAATTACTCCGTATATGAAAAGGGTTGTTCCTTCCTCAACGCCCCACTCTTTACGCTAAAGTTTTTTATTGTTTTTAAAAGTAGAGTTTTGAGAAAGAGTTTTTTATTGTTTTAAAAGTAGAGTTTTGAGAAAGAGTTTAACTTTAGCATAAAGAGCGGGGCGTTGAGGAAGGAACAACCCTTTTCATGTACGAAGTAATTTCTGTTCTTTTTAAGTTTTAATTTCGCTCCTTACCTACAGTCGAAAAAACTTGCTTTTTTTATTTAATTATGGCATTAAAAGACATTTTTTCAAGATAAATCCATTTCCTCTTAAAATGGAATCCTGGCTACACCTCTGCATATTTCAGGGCATAAATTTTGGAGAGGAGCTTAAAAGCTTAAAAATTTGTTCCCGATTTGTACAATTGTTATTCAAAAACAGATGTTTATAAATCTTTTTGATCTCTAAGACGTTCAAAATAAGCCACCACAAACTTTAAAATGAAATCCTTCAAAATTCAAATTTCGGCAAATCTCAGATTCTCAAAATGTAACAACGGAATATACTGCTGAAGTGTGTTTCTTAGGATTTTTTTCTAATGTGCCTTACTCCTTCGAGTTCCTAACTTAGGATAAAAATCGATACTACAGTCAAACTTTCCAGCTTACTTCAATTCACTTAAATCTAGGGGGAGGGGGTAAAGTTTATTTTTCAATATATACAGAGGGGCAAAGTTGTCATTTTTCAGCTTTTGAACTGAAATACTAGAAAAGATATTCTCAATGGAAACACCCCCCAAAAATATATTTTTAATACTTAGGGGGATCTAGGCAGACAGGCCCTGTCACTTTATTGACACCACTGCTCTACTGATGCCAGTGGTTTATTTCATTATTTTGAGATTCTTCCCATTTCAAGATGTTTCTTCCCATCTTAAAATTAGCCGCTTAATTCTTAGAACGCAGTTTTCAATCAGCTGCAAAAAAATTTGTTATTTTGAAAAGTCTGGAAAAACAGAATCTTATCTGTACAAAAATGTTTATTCAGACTCACAACCAAGTTTAATTGTTCTTCTAATAAAAGAAAAGCATGCATACAAGAAGTATCACGCCTAACGAAAGCAAAATAGAAAAAATTAAGTCTCATCACGAGGCTCATGACAACACATAAATCAGTTATTAGAATCAATATGCAAAAAATCAGTAGTCATCTAATGAATATTTTAGCGCAACTTTGCCAATAATCCTATTCCCGATTATATAATTAGACCATTCTGATTTTGAAACGTGTTAAACAAAATTGCTTACATCAGTTCCACGACAAAGCCAAAAACAATACATTACCCAAATATACCTATATTTTTTTTCAATATTCGTTCCAAAGCTACTGATAAAATTGATTAACCATTTAACTGATTCATATGCTTTTTTATGAGGAGCTTTATATCAAGATCTCTCGTCTGTGTAACTATGCCAACAATTCTATTATAATTAGATGATTTTCTATTTCAAACATGTTGAGTGAAAACTAATCATACGACAGCTCTAATCACTAAGTGAAAAAAAGAACAGTGATTATTATGCACACAAAAACATCTGATGAAGGATTATTCTGAAAACCACCTGAAACCTAGAGTCAAGGATACTTCTGGATATCCAACATATTTATCACTATGTAGATCATGCAAAATTGACAGTCAAAAACTGAAGCCGTCTAGCCTATGCCCACCGCTTAAAATATGGATACTTAAAATCGTTGAATGGTTAGACTATTTCTCTGGCGGTAATCAATCGCTAAACATGTACCAACAATTTAGTCCTTTCTCATGCCCATATTCACTGCTCAAAGCACGGATGTTTTCAAGCCGTGGCTAGTTGCAAATATATTTGCAACTAGCAAATCTATTTGCAACTAACAAATATATTTGCTAATTTGCTCCCCCAGCGTGAATGAGCCGGCTAGAACCTCAACAGGTTGACTCTAGTTCGGTATTGTGGAGTGACATGCATGAGAGGAAAATTTTCAAGTATAGTCGAACATTTTCAAGTATACTACTGTCAACCAGCGTCTGTTCCCCGGGGAGACCCTCCAACTAGGTTGACTCTAGTTCGGCATTGTGCAATGACATGCATGGGAGGTATAGCATAAGCGGGAGATGGTAACAACGGCAATGAAAGGGGTGAAATGAACCATGACTTGATGTCCACTTAATTGGACTATCTGCCTTGGCTTTTTCTACAAGTAGCCATGACTTGACTTGCCCACAACTATTCCATTTTTAATTCATCAAATTTTGTAAATGGTTGACATGATTAGGGTAAGTCTAGTAATTCATCGATAATGTCCCAAGCATACTCTATTCTGGATCGGATCCAGAAGTCTACGGATTTTAATGAAAAATGGGCTTTCTCCTTTAGTTTCTATTTGTTTTATAGTCAACGTTATAGGAATAATTTCCTGAAGCACATTCTCGCAGGAGTATACTTCTAACTACTACTACTATTATTACTACTACTACTACTAACAACGTACTCCAGCACCAAGCCGCCTGAGTTAAACACAATTACGTATGCCACTCACAGCTACAGCTACGCCAAATTAGTTTTTCTCAAAACGAATATATCCTTATTAGTCTTTTATCCGATATATCCAAGTCAAACAAATATTTCGGGGGAAAGGAGGCTCAAACCCCCTAGATACGGTCTTGGTTGTGGCACAAAATGCCATAAAACAGTGCCTTGCTGGAGCACGATATCTCGTGTTACTTAAAAAAGGTAGATGAAATCAAAACTTCCGTTTATTGAGCCCTCCTTTCAGTATTCTAAAACAATTTTTCGATTCAACTACCCATGGAAAAAAAACACATAGTCCGTTCTTTACCAGAAATATTTAAAATTTCGCATTTTGGAAAAATGCAAGAATGAAACCTTCATTTTAAAAGAGTCAAACATGCTGAATTTACTCGTGTACTTTCAAACAGTTCGTGGTAACGAACTGTAGTAAGGAGCGACCCGGCTCAATAGTAAACGAAACTCTAAATAACGGAATTTTGATGCTAAAATATACATCAAAAGAATCAGATTTTCATGCTGATTTTAAATATATAAGTTTCATCAAATTTGGTCTTTGTCATCAAAAGTTGCGACCCTGAGAAAATTTTCTTATTTTAGAAAATAGGGGAAAACACCCCCTAAAAGTCACAGAATCTTAACGAAAATCACACCATCGCATTCAGCGTATCAGAGAACCCTATAACAAAAAAATTTCAAGCTCCTATCTACAAAAATGTGGAATTTCGTATTTTTTGCCAGAAGACAAATCAAGGGTGCGTGTTTATTTGTTTGTTTTTTTTTTCCCAGGGGTCATCGTATCGACCAAGTGGTCCTAGAATGTTGCAAGAGGGCTCATTCTAACGGAAATTAAAATTTCCAGGGCCCTTTTAAGTGACCAAAAAATTGGAGGGCACCTAGGCCCCCTCCCACGCTCATTTTTTCTCCAAAGTCAACAGATCAAAATTTTGAGATAGCCATTTTGTTCCGCATAGTCAAAAACCATAATAACTATGTCTTTGGGAATGACTTACTCCCCCACAGTCCCTGGGGGAGGGGCTGCAAGTTACAAACTTCGACCAGTGTTTACATATAATAATGGTTATTGGGAAATATACAGTCGTTTAAAGGGGATTTTTTTTGGGGGGGGGGGGGGTGGGGTTGAGGGGAGGGGGCTATGTGGGAGGATCTTTCCTGTGAGAAATATGTCATGGGGGAACAGAAATTCAATGAAAAGGGCGCAGGATTTTCTAAAATTACTATAAAAAAAATGAAAAAATAAACATGGAAAAATTCTTTCAATTGAAAGTAAGGAGTACCATTGAAACTTAAAACGAACAGAGATTATTACGCATATGAGGGGTTCTAAAAATACTTTAGCATAAAGAGCGAGGTATTTAGGAGGAGATAAATACCTCGCTCTTTATGCTAAAGTATTTTTAGTAATTTCAACTATTTATTCTACGGCCTTTCTGATTCAGGGGTCATTCTTAAAGAATCGGCACAAAACTTACGATTTAGTGTAAAGAGCGAGGTATTAACGAGGGTACAAACCCCCTCATATACATAATAAAAATTTAAGAATATAAAAGTTTGTTACGTAAGTTAATTCTTAAGTTACGTATATTTTTTACTAATAAAAAAATTCGTTAAAAATTAAAATTTATAGCTGCCTTTTTGTGTAACCGAAAAATTGCATGGCAACTAGGCCTCCTTCCCCATCCCATATTTCTCAAAATCGTCTGATCAGAACTAAGAGAAAGCCATTTAGTCAAAAAAGGAATTAAAATGTAAATTTCATTTTAATAATTTATGTGTGGAGAGCCAAAATCAAACATGCATTAATTCAAAAACGTTCAGAAATTACATAAAAAAAAACTAGTTTTTCTAACTGAAAGTAAGGAGCGACATTAAAACTTAAAACGAACAGAAATTACTCCGTATATGAAATGGGTTGTCCCCTCCGCAATCCTTCGCTCTTTACGCTAAAGTTTGACTCTTTACCACAATTCTGCTTTTTAAGACAATTAAAAGCTTTAGCATAAAGAGTGAGGGATAGCGGAGGGGACAACCCATTTCATATACGGAGTAATTTCTGTTCGTTTTAAGTTTTAATGTCGCTCCTTACTTTCAGTTAGAAAAACTAGTTTTTTTTATGTAATTCATTAAGATCCCAACATTTCTTGAGAGCCCTTCCCTTCCTCTCTGTGATTATAAATATATTCTTATGCCGATAACTTTTGATAACTCCTCTTTTTGAGTGCTTCGATTGCTATTGACCAGAGTCGCTCTTCTTTCATTGTTCAAACCATTTCAAACCGAAATGGCATGAGACAGCAACTCCCGCTTTTCTGTAGCAAGATCACTGTACTTTGCTCAATTGACTAGCCCGTAAACTTTCAGAGAATGTGGACCAACCACATCTCAAGTTTGGACATGAGAGGAAAAATACTTTTCCTCAAAAAAATAATTTTGATACCAATAGCTACATCAAAAGAATCGAATTTTAATGCTGATTTTAAATATATAAGTTTCATCAAGTTTAATCTAACCCATCAAAAGTTACGAGCCTGAGAAAATTTGCCTTATTTTAGAAAATAGGGGGAAACAACCCCTAAAAGTCATAGAATCTTAACGAAAATCACACCATCAGATTCAGCGTATCAGAGAACCCTGTTGTAAAAGTTTCAAGCTCCTATCTACGAAAATGTGGAATTTTGCATTTTTTGCCAGAAGGCAGATCACGGATGCGTATGTATTTGTTTGTTTTTTTGTTTTTTTTTCCAGGGGTGATCGTATCGACCCAGTGGTCCGAGAATCTTGCGAGAGGGCTCATTCTAACGGAAATGAAAAGTTCTAGTTCCCTTTTTAAGTGACCAAAAAAATTGGAGGGCATCTAGGCCCCCTCCCACGCTAATTATTTTCCCAAAGTCACCGGATCAAAATTCTGAGATAGCCATTTTATTCAGCGTAGTCAAAAAACCTTAAAACTATGTCTTTGGGGACGACTTACTCCCCCACAGGGAGGGGCCAAAAGTTACAAACTTTGACCAGTGCTTACATATAGTAATGGTTATTTGGAAGAGTACAGACGTCTTCTGGGGGATTTTTAGGTTGAGGGGGGTGAGAAGAGGGGGATATGTTGGGGGAACTTTCCTTGGAGGAATTTTTCATGGGGGAAGAAAAGTTTCATGAAGGGAGAGCAGGATTTTCTAGCATTATTAAAAAAAACAATGAAAAAATAAATATGAAAAAGTTTTTTCAACTGAAAGTAAGGAGAAGCATTTAAACTTAAAAAACGAACAGAAATTATTACGTCTATGATGGGCTCATCTCCTCCTAATACCTCGCTCTTCACGCTAAAGTATTTTTAGTAATTTCAACTATTTATTCTACGGCTTTTGTGATTCAGGGGTCATTCTTAAGAAATTGGGACAAGATTTAAGCTTTAGTGTAAAGAGCGAGGTACTGACGAGGGGGTGAATCCCTTCATATACGTAATAAAAACATGAGAATACGGTAGTTCGTTACGTAAGCTAATTTGTAAGCTACGTATATCTTTTACTAATAAACATTCGTAAAAAATTAAAAGTTCTAGTTGCCTTTTTAAGTAACCAAAAAATCGGAGGGCAATTAGGCCTCCTCCCCAACTCCTTTTTCTCAAAATCACTCGATCAAAACTACGAGAAATCCAATTAGCCAAAAAAATAAATATGAAAATTTCGTTTTAATTATTCATCTGCGGAGAGCCAAAATCAAAACATGCATTGATTCAAAAACGTTCAGAAATTAAATAAAAAAAAACAAGTTTTTTTAAACGGGAAGTAAGGAGCGACATTAAAGCTTAAAACGAACAGAAATTACTTCGTATATGAAAGGGCTTCTTCCTCATCAACGCCCCGCTCTTTACGCTAAAGTTTTTTACTGTTTTAAAAAGTAGAATTAAGAGAAAGAGTCAAACTTTAGCGTGAAGAGCGGGGTGTTGATGAGGAAGCAGCCCTTCTAAACCTTCTAAAGGCCGTTGTTTCTTTCCGCTTTACTGAAAACGACTTGCATTTCGGGCAGTGTGCTATTTTTGTCATAACAGCAACAACATAACAAAAAGTAATATCACAAAACTAACCAAGGTTTAAACATAATAGTACTTGTCCATTACTCAGAAAACACCAAGAATTTGGATTCTGTAGTATCAGAAAATAATCGGTTTATTGCTGTCTGTACTTAGAAAGAATTAGCTTAGGCTCAATGGAAAACTACATTGTAGCTATATTTTAATTAAATATTTAGCTGGTATTTTTTTTAGGTTAGGTTACATTTTGCATGCAGGCCCGCCATACTTAGCCCCCAACCCACCTCCTCAATGTGTATATATATACAACCGAAAGTATACATATATCCTATCTATCTCCCAAGCGTCTCAGTAGTTTCAACCCATGTACCTGTAAATTGAACCAACTTGGGATGTTGAATCAATCCAAATAATAGGGGTGCTACTCCCCCTCCCTCTCAATCCTTCTAAACGACTTGGGTGTAATTTACTTATTGAATTACGTAATCTATTGAACATCATCGTTCATTTAAAATCTTATGCGGTTTGAAAAGTGGGGTTTTATGTGTCGAAAAAAAAATATCAAAATTGACATCATCATATCAATCGAGGTGAGAGGAAAGAACTAAAAAAAAGTAAACCAGTTACCTAATATATTCATATGAATTCTTAAATATCACAGCAGTTTTAGATTTTTCGATATTTTAAGAGAGAAAATGGTCGAATATATTTTTCTTTCAGTAAAATGTACATGACACTTGGGCCTGTAGAATGTTTAGGGGGTGATAGCCATACTCCTGTTTGCGGTAATATTTATTTATTTTAAGTTTCACCTTAATTCTTCATTATAATTTCTGTTCATTTCAGGATTTAGTTCATTTTTGAATTTATAATTTTTTGTCCGAGCGGGCAAGGGTTCGAATCCTAGTGTACCCACTTATTTGGTTTGGGACGGGGGTCAGTGGCGTGACTCCGTAAGCTCAGTTAGAGTCGACCCAGCTCTAAATGGGTACCTGGAGATATCTGGGGAAATAACAAGAAGGGTGTGCGAAAGCACAGGATGGTTGACCCCCAGCCCTCCATTGCCTTTCCTGGCTGAAGGGCCAAAAAACGGTGATCAGTACTTCTGGTAGGGACTGTTAAGTCCAATACCATAGTCTTTACCATTTTAGGATTTATTTACTCACATATAGCAGCACCTCTTATCTTAGCATTTTACGTAATGGTTTATTGTAATTTATGTTTGTTTCAAGTTTCAAGATTCATTGATAGTAATTTCTATTTATCTCAAGGTTGAATTATTCCAGGATTTTGCTTCTTGTCGTCTTATGTTTTAATATCACTCTTAACTTTTCTTTGAACAACAAAACGTTTTTAAACCAATAACAAAAAGAGGATAGATTTTGCCACAATTTGTTGAATCTTTGATGAAAACTACTATCCTTGAATTGATTTGAAGAAAATAGCTATGGCCCGTCATTATCTATATTCGGTGCACATCCATCCCATTTAAACTAATGCAAAATTTTCATTTGGTTTGGCTAACACAAGACTATAAAACGTGCCAAAATTTCAAATATGAGCTAAATCGGTCGTCTGGTATTGCAAGTCACCATCATAAAATGTTACCTAACAATAAACTAAGAACATCAGTAAAAAGGGAGATTTTGGAGGCATTTAAATATAGGGGAGGTCTCGATGCGACAAATCTCAAGGGGAATTCATAGACTCCGAGTTAGCACATGTTTCGAGATTTGAAATAGAAAGGTAATAAAGTTTTTGGAAAAATACAAACTATAAATAATATAAATAATATAAAAGAAAAATTGCCACTTTTTAGCTATTCCTCATCTTAAAGAAAGCATTATAAGCCATAAAAAATATATATATTGCTTTTGTTAGGCCGAGGGAGCAGAAAATATATGCTTTTAGCATTGCGCCTTTAGCATCATTAATTTTCCTGTCAAAATTTCTAAGACATGCTAGAGCCCGGCTGCTCAGCATGTGATCCATCAATTTTTGCCTTTGCACATAACTTATGCTACTTGTAAACAGTACAATTGTATTTTTGCGTTGTCTAGTCCCTGGGCAGGTGAGGCTCTTCGATGTTTAAATTTTATTCAAATCAATTCAAAGGGTCATCAACAATCCTTAACATGCCGAAAGTCCTTTAACTATCTTATGTTTCTCGCTGTTCTGCTCTGTGTTGGCAAAGATCGCTCTCCAGAAAAAGGTAATTGGATGCACTTGTAGAATACAGTTTTTAACACAAACACAGGACCCTTCATTTAAACATAGTAATTGTCTTAAGTGGTGCTAGCCCATCGACAAAAAAAAATCACCATAACAATCAAGATGAATTGGAAAGAACTAGTGAAATTAAACTGATTACTTAATTCACTGATTTAAATTCTTGGATATTTCAGCAGTTTTTAATTTTTGATGTTGTAAGAGAGAAAATGGTTGAATATAATTTGTTTTCAGTTAAGCGTAAATGCCACTCGGGTGTTTAAAATGTTTAGGGAGTGGCGCCTTGCTCCTGTTTGCGGAAATTTCTGTCTGTTTTAGGTTTGACCTGATATTTCATTTTAATTTCTGTTCATTTTAGGATTGCTAAAGGCAATGGACTTTTGAGGTCTGGATCTCAACCCAGAGTGCATGGATCTACCCTACAATTAAATCAAAATGAAATGCTTCGGTTAATCAATGTCTCCAATGTGTTTTCTCAGTCTTAAAAATTTATGAGATTTTCTTGAGAACAATATGTTCTCGAAAATCTCTCCAAAATAAATGTTTATAAATACATGATTATTAATTTAAAATGCTTTTGTTTACTAAAAATGTTTTTTCTAAAAATTCTTTTGGAAACTTAAAGCATTTAGTAATCTGATGACTGGTTTGAGAACTACGTTATTCTCTTGTGTTTCATACTCACCTGAGTATGCTTATCGTGTTGGATATCTATGTCTCATGATAGATAAAAAAAAAGAACTTTAAAAATTATTCATATCTCTTTCATTAGGCCTACTTCTTTTGATGATGACTTAAATCAGCTGCATCTGACATCCCTGAAAATAAGGTGACATAAACTTATCACGGATTTTGTACGGAAAGTGTACCAACGTAAGAACCGTCATTTAAAAATAATAATTGGACTTTGGTAGTGCAACAGCCTGTCCAATTACCCTCCCTGTAAATCCTCAGAAGTGGTTCCAATAGAGTTGTTTTGTTAGCCCCATCATAAAATTAACAGCCATGTTCGATCGTTGGTCTTAGACAAATATGATTGCACAGCTCTTCAGGTTGTATCAAAAGGGCTTTAGAGGATAAAATTGTTTTTTAGCTTTCTATTACATGAACATCGAATCTAGCCGAAGTAGACATTCAATGAAAATTCAGTTGAAAAAAAAAACAATTGTTAACAGGAGTTACTCATCGACTGTGTTGATGTCTTGAAGTCTAAATGACAATTAGGCATCCTCATTCGGATGCAAAACTACCCTTCTGTTTTAGTGTGTTTAAGCTAACCATCCCAGTATAAAAATCCAATAAAACTATTTCGCAACTTCAAGAGATCTTCCTGATAATTGGTGAAGCCATACTAGAGACTTCTTGCTTTCAGAGGATCACATTGGCTGTTATAGTGGCAGCAAAGAATCGTGGCTCCCGTACGATTCTGCCCAGGAAGGAAAAGTGAAAACAGTGGGGCCGATTGAGAAAGAACAGTGGGGCATACGACCCCTAGATTTTTCACCACTACCTCCTATGGACTTTAAAAATACCTTTTTCTGGTATTTTCATTGAAAACGCCTTTATCGGTATTTTCCTTGGAAAAAAAACAGAATTGCTCTTGCCCCCTCCCCCCTAATTGTCGTGAATTGACGCCACTGGTTATAAGTAGCCTTGCTCCCCTCACAAATTAAGGATGCCTCCTAGACAGTAGCCAGACAGTAGCCTTATATCAAACCCCTGATGCTTGTTTCACTCTTGATTCAAATCATTCTAGGCGGTCCAGTAGTCCGACCGTTTCCTTCGGAATCTGCTCTGGTTTTAAAACCGGTGGGAAACGGTTACAACTTTTAGCTGAGAATGCCACAAAACTCCTCCACTAAATAAAGCAAATGGAGACAATTCATATTCTAAATTTGGATTTACATGATTATAGGCTACACAAGGCGGGTGGGTGGGCGGTGGTCGCTCCCCATCAATTCTCCCGAAAGCCTTTGTCAAGAGAAAATTTAAAGTGTAAACTCGGAACTTCGTATCCTTGGATGAATCCCTCCCCTTAGACAAAAGACAAATTTGCTATTTGGTTTTATATTGTTCATATTTTATTTCCCCACTAATTTGAGGGTAAGTAAATGCATACCAATGAAATATTAGTGACATCAGAAAAATTCTTTAGTGGAAATTGCCAAGGAATCATTTCATTTCCTACTATATAGAGACCCAAATGACCTCAGAGAGCCTTTAAAGAACTGAATATTTTCCCAACCCAAGAAGTTTCTGTACAACATACCTTGCGGGGGAGGGACTAAGCCGATCTAAATATTAATTTTCAGTTTTTGCGGGAGGGGAGGGGGGATTAAGGTAGAAATCTATTTGTTTTACAGAGAAATATATAATCAAAATACCTTCTAAGCCAGAGAATGATCATAATCCTTCCAAATGGTAGGCTTGTGCACTTCACGACAAATCTAGTACTGAACGAACTACTCAATACCCCAGGCAATCTGAAGCAAAGAGACGAAAAAACCTACGCTGATTGACTATAGATGAGGACTGTAATAAAAATAAATTGATACAGTTGCCAGTCTCTTGAAAACGTGACAAATAGGAAGATAAAGAGAGCCAAGAAAATTGCTCAATTCCTTGTTAAGTCTTACGCATTTCTTTATCCGATTAATGACTATAGCTAAGTAATGAACAATATTTGACAAAGTTACAATCGTAAGAGAAAACTTATGATTAGCATAGACGCATATATTCAAACTTACAAAAAGGATCATGTGTTGAAAAGGCTTTTTTTATCATTTGTTTTGGGTCTTTTTCGTTTTATACCAGTATGGTTAAAAAACCTGTATACTATATCTAGCAAAAAAACGGTAACTTTTTCGTTGTTCATATTATTTAATTACGAACGAAGGGGACATACCACTCGATGCCTTTTTTATGCTCTTTGCGAACATAATAATCGCTTCTATCGCAAATTCAAATTTAAGCCCTTTTTGAAGTCTTGAAAATGACCACAATATTTCTAGTTTTTGGGTATGAAAAAGGCTTAAAACATTCGCCTCAAACTTACTGTTTTATTATAATCCATTTTTTTAATGCTATATTATCCATAAGCACTGATTTTCCACTTTTAAGTTGGATATATGAATTTTACAGAATTATGTCATTTTCTTCTTCCTTGACACTGAATACTACTACTACTAACTCACTGCAGCACCAAGCCGCCTGAGGCCAACACAGCTACGCACGCTCCTCCTCCAACCTAATCTATTTAAAGCCTCCCTCTTTACACCCTCCCAAGAAGTTCCCATTTCCTTTAAATCTTTATTTATGACATCCTCCCAACCCAGACAAGGACGACCTGTTTTCCGAGTAGCCCCAAACGGTTGGCCAAAAAGGACAATCTTCGGTAATCTGTCATCCTTCATCCGTAAAACGTGGCCTAGCTATCTCAACCATTCTTTCATTATAGCCCCAGAGAGCAGGATTGAACCACTTTTTGTGCAACCTACAGTTTGAAATACGGTCAGTCAGCCGGGTACCCAGAACAATCCGTAGGCAATTTCTCTGGAAAACATCTAGTAAATTTTCATATGCTTTTCGGAGTGCCCATGCTTCAGAGCCATATTTGACCACTGTCATCACTGTAGCATCCAATATTCTAATCTTGGTTTGTAGACTTATCTTTCTATTCTTCCAAACTTTTTTTAACTGTGAAAAAACACTCTGAGCCTTAGCTATTCTACTTTTAACATCTTCACTGCTCCCACCATCTTTACTAATAATACTACCAAGGTAATTGAAGCTCCCAACCTGGTCAATCTTTTCGTTACCTAATGTCACCTGTTCGTCTTCATTTATTCCTAGCCTTAGTGACTTAGTCTTCTTAACATTAATTTTCAAGCCTGTTTTAGCACCCTGAACTCGTAGAACCTCTAAAAATTCATTCATTTTGCTCACACTTTCATCTAATATGCTTAAATCATCAGCATAATCTAAGTCCAGGAGCGTTCTACCTCCCCATTTGATTCCATGGTCTCCAATTGCCTTTCCTGTGCTCCTTAAGACGAAGTCCATCAAAATGATCCATATAAAGGGGGATAGAACACAACCCTGCTTAACTCCTGATTTAATACAAAACCAGTTGCTAACCTCATTTCCTACCTTAACCGCAGCAGTATTATTCTCGTACATAGCGCAAATCACTTTAACGTACTTTTCTGGTATACCATATAACGATAAGACCTTTGTTAACGCTCTTCTATCAACAGAATCGAAAGCTTGCTCATAATCGATAAAACTGAGGACCAAAGGTGTTTGACAACGAAGGGACTTCTCAATTATTAACCTAAGAGTGAAAACATAGTCGACACATCCTCTACCTTTTCTAAAACCGCATTGTTCTTCCCTTAAAACTTTGTCTACAGCATCTCTCAGTCTAAAAAGTATCATATTACTCAGTAATTTGCTACCTACAGAGACCAGACTAATGCCTCGATAATTACGACACTCACTCTTGTCACCTTTCTTATACAGTGGTTTAATTAAGGTTTTCCTAAAATCATCGGGTACTTCCCTTTTTCAAAAATCATGTTCATAATCTTCAGTAGCTTACTCCTAACCTCAGAGCCACCATATTCAAGAAACTCATTAATCATACTATCAGCACCTGGGGCCTTATTATTTTTTAATCCTTTTAGTACTGTCGCTAATTCTTCTTCACTAAACAAATCTTCCTTCACATCCAAGGTATCACAAACTTTTTCATTTTCATCTATATCTTTTCCTGCAACTGTATCTTGGTTTAGCACATTCTCAAAATGTTCCACCCATCTTTCTTTAACTTTTTCCTTATCACTAATTGTGGCCCCATTTCTATCTTTAACTGGGACTAGTCCGGATTGGCTACTCCCTTTCAGTTTATTAACATGCCAGAATAATATTTTACTATTATGCCGTCTAGCTGCATCTTGCAGATCCTCAGCAATTTTATCCATGGCCTCCACTTCACATCTCCTTAGTTCATATTTTAATGCTTTCTCCACTTTCTTTACATTCCTTTTGTTTTCATACGACCTATCACTCAGATAATTCTTATACAAACCCCTTCTACTCTCTATTAAACCTGAAGCTTTTTCACTAATATTCCTAGTTGCAGTCTTAGCACTCTTCCCTAAGACACCATCAGCAACTTCACAAATTGTTTTTCTGAAATTATTCCATCCATCTTCCACATTGTCAAATTTTAAACTCTCAAGTTTAGTACCCAACTGTTCCTGGAATTTTTTTCTCAAATTTTCATCCTGAAGTCTACCAACATCATAACTTTCCGGGAGGGAGTTACCCTTCCGAAATTTCAGCTTTAAATTAACCTTAGACACTACTAGATGGTGATCTTTACTTTTAACATCGATAACGGCACTCCTATACACCCTAGTATCTTGTATTGCTCCTGCTAGTCTTCTGTTTACAATAACATAATCAATAAGGTTTGCTGTCTGACACTGAATGCTCAATTAAAGTATGCGTTTTCGACAAAATATCGAAAATATGAAAGCCGTGGATAAATATCTCACGAGGTTCAAATCCAAAGCGGTATGTAAATTTACAGATATTCAAAATGTCAGCAAATTCAGGTTAGGTTTCAAGAACTCAAAATGGGCTTAAATTTGAATTTGAGGGAGAAGCGATTATTATAGTCGTAAAGAACTTAAAAAAAGGCATCGAGTGGTATGTTCACTTTATTCGTAAGTCAATAATATGAACAACAAAAAATTTTCGGAGACTCAACAAAGTAGTGCTGACTAAGTAAAAAGCGGTGTGTCTCCCATCTATTGCTATTTTTACCCAGCCATAATATAGTAGGGTTATGGTTGACATAGAGGTTATGGTTGAAACCTAAGAGGAAACTGATCGAACCCAAAATTTAAATTCTAGTGCGCTTTAGAAAGACGAGAGTGAATGAAGGGCGAACATACCCCCTACCATGCTCTTTTTTCCTGATGGACGCCCGTGCCCCCCATGACATCGGATTAAAACTTTAACATAGCTGTTTCAATCGGAGTTGATCTACAAGTCCAAAAAACTTTCCCCCAGGAGAGGTGGGTGAAAAGACACAAATAATCTCAAGGACAAGGGCCTTCTACACAAAGTGGCCGGAAAAAAAAAGATTATATGTGAGACACATCTCTCTTTGCTTGATGGAGGATATCACCTATGGTAAAAATCGTACTATTTTGCTCCAGTCCCATGATTGATTACACGCTGGGGCGCTTACTCAGCTTCACTTGTGCGCTTGCAAAACCGGGAACATGGGTGTCAACTTCCAAATTAGTCTTTCAAAATCCCCTTTACAAGCACTTCAGCGCAGTATAGACACGCCAATTTTTTTATAAGAATTACACATTGTAACATATCTCGTAAAGGCAGCGTAAGCCAGAAAATTTTTAGAAGGCTGGGTTGTATCCAGAGGGATATGGGGCTTAAAGCCTATCTCCGTGTAATATTTTTCAAGCTCATAAATTGGTTGTAAAAACTAGTAAAATTCAATTCAATTCAACTTATTACTGAACCGTCAACAAAACAAAAGAGGGGTTGTAGCCCTAGTGACAGAGTAAGACAAAAAAATAAATAAAAAACAAACAACCAACGAAAAGAGATATTACAATCAACAAACACAAGCATAACTACATACTATACGAAGAGGGAAGACCACTGGTGGTGGAGTTTTCTAGCGGAAGGTTTGAAATCTTCTACTCTTTTAAAAATAATGTTTGCAGGCAGAATCAATTTAAACTTTCATACCAGAGAAGAATTACTGGTCCAAGGAGGCAGATGCAGCAGATACTTGGCGAATTTAAAATAGATTTGGTTAATGTTTTTTTTTTATTTGAAGCAGAAAAAATTTCCAAATGGGGTACATAGCAAGAAGATGGGTCATAGTTAGACTGTTGTAAAGTTTGGAATGGTGAAACCGACTAAGATTTGTGATATTAGATGCAAGCAAAGCATATACAATTCGAATCCTTTTAGCGAGGATTTGAATTATAAGCTTAATGGTTTCTTTAGTGCTTCTTACAATGGGCAAATGAAGATAAAAAAGCTATCAGAAAGCGGAATAGATGTTTCAGAAAGTTCAAGTTGCATGTCAGAGTTACCTTAAGATTGAAAGTGATTGCTACAGTTTTATCAACATTAAAATTCAGATCGATTTGCTGATACTGATGCTGGAGTTTAGAAAAAGTTTGCTTACTTCCCTAAAAGGTGCGGCTTAGATTCAAAATATCATCAGCGTAGGTAGATAAAGAAACATCGATTCCACCATAAATACACGTGCACACGACAGAGCATTGAGCAGCAGAAACTGAGTTATTAAAAAGAGCAGAGGAAGTTGAAGAGATCCGAACCCCCTTTTATTTTAGCTTTAAGATGACTATACATATAACGAAGACAATTAATAACAGAAGGTTCAACCCCTCTTTTTATAGCTTCTGACAAGATCTGGGCAAATATACACGAATCGAATGCCAAGTCAAGTGCGCAAAGAACAAGGAAATCACCGGATCCTTCCACATCAGCTAGAACATTAAAAAGGGCATAAAGAGCATGCTCCCGACTTAATTCTTTCTAGAAACCAAACTGATGCGGAGGAGGATAACACTTACAAGAAATTTCACTGAGAATAATAGACTCAAAAATTTTGAACGAGGTACACGAAACGGTTATAGGGCGGTATGATTGACAATCTTCAAGATCTCTTTTTCCCTTTTTGGGCCAATGCAAAACTGTTTTAGCACCACACCTGAAGAAATTGACATTTGAAACAACAGTGAGAGGTGCTGCACAGGCAAATCACTAGCTTTTTCAAAAATTTTATCAGAGACCAGACCAACACCAGCGGTTTTTTTTTCTTGATCTTTCTTAAAGCGCACTTTCCATCAGAAGGAGTAATTGAGAAAGTAGACCACTGGAATCTAGCCAAGATACTGCCAAGATCTTTTTCAAATTTACTTTCGGTTGACGGATCAGGTGAAGAAAATTCAGTTTTATAATAATCAATCCACTTAATTTCAGAAATATTACAAGTAGAGGTCCGCTCGGAACGTTTAAGACTTTTCCACAAAAGAGAAGGATCACTTGCTATATTGTCTACATATTTGTATCAACATGATTTTATGGTCCTTAAGAGCTCTTGCAACTTTTCTTTTTGTTCTTCAACGCAAATTGCTTAATATACCAGAACGCGATCTATCATATTCATTCCAAATTCGGAGCCACAGTTTGGCTGATTCACATGCTAAAACAAGATTTGAGTTTTTTGACCAATCAGCCACTCCTGGTTTTTTTTTTTTTTTTTTTTTTTTTGCAAGCATGTCTTGTTGGAACCGAAATAAGTTCTGCATATCGAAGTGCGTAATTAATTTCCGCAATATAACTCGTAATCTGAGCTTCAATCTGATGCTCACTAAGATAAGAACTACAGTCGGGGCTAAGGAGATGGAATGGAGCCTTGATTTTATTAAGAAGCAAGTCACACTCTAACATAAATAACTGGCGATTAATGCGGCTCCAATCATGGATATCGAACTATTTTTTGAAGTTAGAAGTTTCGGTAGCATTGATGCACTCAACATATACACAAATTGGAAGGTGATCAGAGCTAAGTCTTCACGGAAGACCGTGGGTGGGTTCAAGGGAAAAAACGAGGCAATATGATCAAGGTTCGCCGTAGAGGAACTAGTGCCTATATATGTAAAGTTTTCATCTTTTTCAACTTAAGAGTAAAATAGTGGAATGGAGCTCCAGAGCAACTGACTCCTTGGGAAGATTTTGTTTGTCAAGTCACAATTAAAGTCACCAATGATTACGACACGTGAGTCAGATGACTTCACTTTTCTAAGGAAAGATCCCAAATCGTTACTTAAAATGATTATTTAGTTTCTGTTAGTCTCTCTTATTATTAGAGATTAGTTTATTTAGTTTCTGTTGTCTGTTAGTCTCCTTTCTCTTACTATACCATCTCCAGTTCGGTACGATCACCCCCGAAAAAAAACGACAACAAATAATCCATAACCATCCTTCTCCGAAAAATACTAAATTTCGTATTTTGAAGGTATGAGCGCAAAACATTTGCAGTAGGAATGTCTGATATGCTAATCTACGTTTCATCAAGATAAGTCCACTTTTTGTAGATGTTATCCCGCTTTCCTCTAAAATTAGGAAACTGTTCTCAAACTCATAATCTTTGATAGGTAAGCTCAAACTTCATGAGTTCTACATATTTGGGAGTACCATAAAAAACAAGAATCTTTTGGTACAGGCGAAAGTCAATTGCTTTGATAAACTTTTTACTTTTCTTTTTTTTCTAAGCAAAAAAGGTGTGTGGTTTTAGGAAGAAGAGAGGAAATCTTGACTAAAATGTCTCACTTCGATTAATAACTATGAACTGTTTACAACCCCGTTTAGTGCTTGATTTTCATAGATCATTAACAGACATCCGATTCAGCTGATAGAAAAGTTTTAGGGAAGGTCATACCTTAGTAAATACCAGATAAGGAATTATAGTAAATTAATTAGTGATAGGTATGATTGCTGCAGTGAAGGTGAGGAGAGAATAGTTAATTCCGTGTGGAATCAGAAGTTAAGCAGGGCTGTGTCTTATCTCCTTTTAAATGGACTATGTCCTACAGAACACGATAAAGGCTATGGGAAAGCCTGATATCAAATGGGAAGGTGAAATTCTCCTAAATTTAGATTATGTGTATGATTTGGAGAACACAGATAAAAATATTATTCGAATGAATGGATTTCTTGAAGTTTTGGGAAAAGTTAGTATTAGTAGTGGTACATGCTGAGCATTCAAAACTCTTATCATCTCCCCTCCCGTAGTTTTGGCATTTATCCGCGGGCAATACTGCCCCTACAATCTACGCTTTCAAAGTATTTCGAAGAGAACACATCATAACTTCCAATGTATATTCAATATATATTATATATATAAAGACAACAAAATACACAAAAGAGGCCTATAGCAATTATATACTTCTTTTTAGGATGAAAAAAAAGGATAAAAATTAGCCTTTTAAGCTTCAGATCTTGATACTTGAATGAAGTATATACAGGGCCTCAAATTATTTTCCAGGTCTGCAGCCCTTTGAATCTTTTATCCCGATCTTTCATACACTTCATTATAGGCTACCAGATTTGACACCGATATAAAACTTTTAACATTTACGAGTTTTTTAATAAGTTATGGATACAAGAATTTTGCAAATCTGTTCCCAAGCATCTTTTTCACGTACCCGGATTTCTCACCAGCAGCAAATTTCTAGTTAATTTTAAGCTAAGATAACTTTCCAACAGAATAGTTTACCTCCAGCATTACTAACAGAGCAAAACAAAAAACGAAAATCATAACCGAAATAGAAAAGATACAACTATCTTTCAAACAAGAAGAAAGCCCTGATATAGCAGCAGTTTCCCAAGTGAGCTAATAAACAACTCTAACAACCATTACATTACTTGGAAAATATGAGGGCTATCCAGAAGACAGCTACATTATTTATGTGAAACATATTAAATAAATTATAAGTCAATACAGTCCCAACAATGTTTAAATACGGATACTTGTAACAATTCTACACCAGGTTACATAAACATTTTGCCAACTGCAACTTTAAATACTTTGTTTTAATATGGAGATGAGAAGCCTGGGGACAGACAAACCATAATAGGAAAATAATTAGGAAAGGTGTAATAGGAGAAACCTGAAATTCTGTATTACCTCAGACAGCATAGAAAAGTGCAAACTCTCAATACGACAGCAAAAAATATTACAAAGCTGTTTTAATATAAGGAGGAAGTGCCTAGCATTGTTGTGTGGGTACTGGCACAGCATTCCTGTCTCCAGTCAAAATAAAGTGGTTTAAGTTTCAGATTACCAAAATCTTGTGAAGAGGGTATTGATAACAGTTGCACCATTCTAAGATTCTGAATGTGGACAGCGAGCAGGATTATATTGGAGAATAGTTTAAGACTGTAGCTTTCAAGCATAGATAGTAACATTTGCCTTTTATCTCTGAGCACTTGACTTGCCATTCTTTTCTTGTTTAGCAGGAGTTAGAGAATCAATACCAAGCAAAACACCACTTTGAGCGAGTGAATCACTATCAACGAAAAAAGTTTGGTTTGCTGCATCACCAGTCTCTGCATATGCCACAAAAGTGGCACCATTGAAATTAGCCGTATCTGCATCATCTAACGCGACAAACACATATGTTTCCCCGTTAATATCCGTAGGGGCAACAATCTGTCCATCCTGCAGAACAACTGCCTGTGACATGACAATTGGAGGGGGAGGTACAGCTAGCTCTTGTTGAATCACTGCTTCATTTGAGCCTTCTTGTGATGAGGCAATAATCGAAGTTGTTGTAACAGTCTTTGTTTCTGGTACAGCTACTGCATTAGAAAAGTCAGCAGGAACAGGCAGTGCTTTGTGCACAGGTTTGAGATGACATGTATTAAGTATTGATTCAGTAGGATGAGTTGCAGGTTCAGTTTCAGATGCAACGATTATTTTTGGTACTTCTTTATCTGATTCTTCACTGGCTATTTCAACATTAAAAACTTCTTTGTCACTATTAACATAGTCAGTAGATGTAAAATTACTTTTGTCTTTTATATCCTTAGGAGTAGCAGTATTCTCATCTTTAACGTCTTCAGACACAGAACAAATCCCATCTCTCATGTCTCTAGAAAAATCATAACTCTGATCTTTTGCATCTTCAGACCTAGATTTACAATCATATTTTGTGCCTTTAGGTGATAAAGTATCTCCGTTTGTCAAATCTTTAGCGGAAGGTAATTCTACTTCAGGGATTTTTGCTGATTCCAAAAAGTTGGCTATTTCAATATTCAATTTTCTCGCCTGATCTTCCTCCACAATTCCCTCAGCACTATCTTCTACGTCAGCTTTATAACTCTTAATTTTAATATCTTCATCTTCATCATCACTTTTAACGCTAACAAGGATATTGTCAGCAGTTTCATTTTCACTACCCGAGTCATCTATATTGTTGATTGGTGTGGCCAGTTCTTCATCATCATCCCAATCAGCAAGAAGCTTAGATTTAATTTCATCCGAACTGACAACTTTTTTCTGAAGAGCTCTTTTAGACGGCGATTTTTTGGTACTATATTCAGCCAAAAGGGATGTTGATTTAGAGGGCGTACCAACTTTTCTTTTCCCACTTTTTTTCTGCGATTTAATTGGAACTAAGTTATTTCCCTTTCGCGGGGTAGGTTTTGGTGGTGACTCAACCTTTTTAAGATTGTCTTTTGAAATTTCAGGTACATGTACAGTTAGCTGAGATGTTGACATTCCAACAAGGGTATCAAATGCAGTATCACTAGGAGATGCAGTCACTGCTAGAATATCTCCTTTTAGCTTTTCTTTAGCTTTCGATTTTTTCCTTTTAGACGTTTCAGTCGGTATTATTTCGGGCTTCTTTTCAATGGGTATCACCCCATCAGAATGCGACTTACGATGAAGTATTATCACATTCAAACGATTAGTACAAAAATTACAATATTCACACTGAAAACCATTGCTGCCAGACAAATCCACAGACATCTGAGAAGTTTGCTTCGTATTTTTTAGTTTCTTGGCAGATTCAACCTTAACTTTCGGTGTCTCAGCTTTCGCTGTCTTTACTACAACATTTCCCTGTTTATTTTTACTTTCCTCATCCTTTGTTTTCTTGGAAGGTTTTGGAGAGACTTCCAAGACTGTAGCTTTCCTCTTGTTACTGGTAGGTGCAAAAATTTGACTGTAAGATATTTTTGATACTTTAGGAGCATTCATAAGCTCATCAATTATTTCAGTTGGTCCTCCTGTAAGTTCTTGAGCCTTTTTCAGATCTTCGGGCAGTTTTTTAAGAAGATTCGAACCTTCTTTCGCTTTGCTTCGATAACGAGCTGAAAAAAAAATCCAACTCATTATTTTGCCTAAAAATATAATAGGGATTGGGGATAAGTCTTTTTTTTTAATTTCACCTTTTGCTAGACATTTTAGGTATTTTACTATAGCTGTTTATACTTCCTTAGATTATTTATTCACCCTTGTGAAGATAGGCCTATTGCAAGTCACATTATTGCAGCTCTTCATTTTTCACTCAAGTTTTAAGAGATTTATTTGACTTTTTGTAGATCCCACATGCCAAATTAAACTCTGTTTTAATACTTTTTTCTTTTCTTATGCTACTAATTTCAATTTATTGGGAGAAAGTGTTAAAGAGTCTAAAGTCTGCAGTTCTTACAGGAAGTTTGGATCTTAGGCAGGATCTATGAATATGATATTATGTTTTAGGATAGGTTCATAAGATTCTTGCCTGGGGCCAAAAAAGATGGTTTTCACTCGTGCTTGAGCCAGACCCCATAATGCACGAGTACAAATGGCTTGCATAGTCTATACCAAAGAAGACAGCCCAAAGTTGCTCATTAGAACTACCGTTTCGAGGGGGGCTATGTTGAAAGACTCCGTTTAATGTCTGAGTGTCAACTAAATGACTTTGGCAATAATCGTAAACCATGTTCATCTTCAGGGCTAAGGGTTTAACTTTTGCTAATTGGTCTAACTTTTATTTGTTTCTGACGCCTGAAGGTAACAAATTTGTGTCCATACAAGTGGTTACGCAATGATTATAATTACTAAGGCAATATAATGACGTAACTTCGCGATTGTTAGTAAAGTCTTTATATGACAATCTGGGTGAAAAACACAGAATTTAATTTGTTCTTACCTTTAGTACATCAAAGACAATAAATACGTATTATGTTTTGAAAAGAAGAAATGATACCTTTGCTTTTATGTACGGTATATCTAGATATAACAACATGGTTTGGGTTAGGTGATTTGTTTGGTCAGAGTAAACTATGATAGCACATTAGAATGCGCTAGCATTGACTTAGTGAAGGGCGAAAGTATCTCTCATGTATTTTTCCCACTGTCGTTTCATATGGAAGGAATGGTCACAGCTCACTCGATTGGAAATTGGAAGTTGTAGTGCCTCTAAGAACCAAAAGTGATCGGAAGAAAATCAAACCCTTATCTTGAGCCTTTTTGCCTCCAATCCTGTAGAATCGTGTCAAAATGGCAAGATAGATCCCTTTCTCAAAATAGCTGAAAGATTCAATAGATATACCTCAAAAGATGACATGATCCACTCAGATCCAAGGACATAGGCCATAAATTATGCAAAAAAACTATTATCCACAGACAAGTTTCCTAGTAGAAATAAAAAAAAGTTTTAAAGGCATGGATGATTGATCTTGGCATGTTATTTGACTTAAAACTTTGAGGGATTGCTCCTTTGGCTGAGAGGATCTCAATTTTTTGTTTGGAGGAAAGAGTGTTATGGGGTCAAAAAGAATATTAATAATGTTTGGTTTGAAATTTACACCTCATAATTATCACAAATAAGAACAGGACTACCAACCACTAAAACCCTCTAAACAGATGTATAGATAAGTTTATTTGATCAACCTATACAATAATTTTTGTACAACAACACCAACAAAATACTTACACCCCTAACACAGATTTCAAATGTAGGGTACAGCATACACTACACTTAACTTGAAAGAAAGTCAACAAACGAATAAAATATCATTAAATGAATACAAAAATAAACAAAATTAAAAGCTTAAACTAATCTAATGTTTCTTTTTTTTAGGTTAAACTGATAATGTCGTAAATGAGTTAGTTAGAATTCTATCTCTAAATCCATATTTATTAGAAAAAAATAGTACTTGATATCCAATCCAAGACCTAAATTTTTCGGAATTAGGAGGAGGAAGTTAATACATTCCAGAATGCCCAAGAACTGAATTGTGAGTAAAAAATAACTGAAACATTTTTAAGAAAAAATTAAATAGATCCTGTACTGTCCATCCCAATAAGCAGTATTTACATCTCTTATTTGTTTCAAGTCTAGAACTTTCAAGAAAAATAATATTAAAGCTTTTATCTCCAATAGTTGAAACCAAAAAGTATATCTTCAAAGTCACCAATCGAGTAAAGATACTCGATAAACTTATAAAGCCCTTATTAAAGCCCCTTTTAAAATGAAGTTAGTAATTCCGTTATTTGATTTTTTTTTATGAAATCACATTTCGCAACCTGAAAAGGTCACTGAAAACCCCAGCATAAATGAACAGGTGTTTGTCCTTTCAGGTCCAGTTTGTTTTGTATTTTTTCAGCATCCTAAGAAAAATAAAATTTTCAGGGACTTACTAAAGTTTATAATAAACCCGTTATCGGTGACAGTTTTTTTTTTGGCCAAGTCTCCAGCTGTTTTTTAAAAGAGGAAGAAAACAACAATGCGGTTTATTTAAAGCTGGGGTTGTAAGAAACCTCTTAAGAAACCCCTTTAGCACCCAAAATTGACAAATTTCGTCCCTTTGTGGAATATCTTTTACATGTTTTGTTTTTGGTTGAAAAACCTACCCTAACGCCTCTTCCTACATGCAGTCGAAGTTTCACACTTGAGAGTAAAGTCTATGAAGAATAAAATGAAGAAAGCTTATCTTAGAGTATTGGAATCTTTACTCCTATTTTTATGAAAGTAAAATTTTCTCCTCGAAAATTGAAGTACCAAGGTCACTGAACCGTAAATCTGATTGTTTGAATTAAAAGTGGCAAGTTATATAATTGTATATAACTTAGAAAATTAGGAAAAAATCAGCAATTCAATTTTTAATGAAGCGGCTTCCATATGCAGTTATGCAGTTTTTATTATAGGCACCAAATTAAAAAAGAAAAGAAACGTGGGTAAAAAAAATCAGCAAAGATAAATAAACACACGCGGCGCCAAATTAAAAAACAAAAGAAACGTGGGTAAAAAATCAGCAAAGATAAATAAAAACATGCGGCACCAAATCAAAAAAACAAAAGAAACGTAGGTAAAAAATCAGCAAAGACAAATAAAAACATGCGGCACTAAATTAAAAAACAAAAGAAACGTGAGTAAAAAATCAGCAAAGATAAATAAACACACGCGGCGCCAAATTAAAAAACAAAAGAAACGTGGGTAAAAAATCAGCAAAGATAAATAAAAACATGCGGCACCAAATTAAAAAACAAAAGAAACGTAGGTAAAAAATCAGCAAAGATAAATAAAAACATGCGGCACCAAATTAAAAACAAAAGAAACGTGGGTAAAAAATCAGCAAAGATAAATAAAAACATGCGGCACCAAACGGTTGAAGAAGCTGCAGCTTTAAGTGTAAGAAGGATTGATACTTTGTTTCCAAGGTACATATAAAAAGAAAAACTTGCTTCTGTATAAAAAAAAAAGTTGTGAACATAAAGAATGAAAGCTTACAGCAAGATTAAATATTAAAAAAAAAACTCGTCTTAAAGTGTATTAAAAAGTAAAAAAAAAAAGGTGTTCCTGCTGCCGATAAATATTGAAATTTTATAAGATTTAAAAAGGATTATATGGGCATGGCATGACACATAATCTCATCCTTGCATGGGTACAAAATACATCATGACGAACCTGTGCTTTAATTATTGGCCTTTTAAATTTCTGTTCTTTTTTACTATTTTTTTTTTACTTTTTATCAAGTCTAGGGTTAAAGTATTCTTTACGAATGTTCTTCCTTTTTTAGCCTAAAAAATGAACAAAACTCACCCATTCCTTTTTCAATAAACTCCTGCCTTTGAGAGCAATTATAAGGATATGCATCCTTTTCATCATATATTGGTTCACTAGAAATAAGAGTAAATAAATACAGAAGCTCTTCAAAAAGCAAGCAGGGTCAGACTGACCAGTGGGGGAGGGGGAAATTTCTCCCTAGGATTGTCACCTTTGGACTTGTCCTACCCAAAACATACTTTTAGTCAAATAGTCTTTACCCACTCTTAACTGATCTTTTTTGTTAACATTCCTACGTATTACATAATTTTACTTAATGTCAACATATTTACTTAATGTCAACGTTTAAAGCAGGTTGTGTATACGCTTGTGGGTAAAATTAGAAACAATGATACAAAAAAAAAAAATATATATCCTCAGAGTGAACTTCCATGTTGTCCAAATTCATAAGACTAAATCCAGATTCTTATTATTTTGGTACCATTATCACAGTTGCCAGGAAGTTTGCCTACTTCTTCTATGACAAACTGGTACACATTGATAGGGGGCAGGGAATACATGTGACCCCCTAAGATTAATTTGGGGGACAGTGCCTGCAATTCTTTAGAAGCTTACCTCTTAAAATTCAGTTTCACCAGATTTCAGACTGCAGTTCTATTACTCTGTTCTAAATTTTACTAGTTTAAACACCTTTATTTTTAGACCCTTTCTTTTAATTTTATTGACAAATTTCAGTGGATCTGTTATTAATTTAAGGTAAAAAAAAAAGTGGAGCTTTTAAGACTAAATTTAGTTGAAAAGTTTTTATTTGTCGAATCACTTTCTTTAAGTTAAAAAGACACATATTTTGTTTTAAATTATGTGGTTAAATTTAAAGTTTAGAAATAATTTGATTTTTATTCAGAGTTAGTGCAATGCAGTTTCTACTTTAAAGTTTATAGGGTTTTTGACAAATACTATCTTGAACTCCTGTTCCCTTGAAAAATTCTTGTGGAGGCCAAATGGCAGAGACATTTATAGGTGCAGGAAATCATACATTTTGACTATAAATGAATCTAAATGAGATGGCGCTGAACCTCCCATGAGAGAGGACAAACAATGCAATTAATACTGATAATTTAATAAAGACACAGACTCTAAATATAGACTTCTAATATTATTGAATTGTTTATGCTGCTAAATACATGCATCTTGAGATGTGTGCACCATTTAACCTTATTTGTTGCACAAATCATTTGACGAATAGCTTTTACTGACATTTCAACAAGACTTCTGAGAACCTACTCAGTCATCTTCTCAGCAGAGGCCTCCCCCAGGGCACTCAGTGCGTCCACAAGTGGCGGATAGGGGAATACCCTACAAATATGTGGGGTACTTCCATTCAGTAAGAGGCGTGGACCAAAGGGGGACCCACTCCCTGGGGGTCCATAATTGAAACTGGGACATCCTCGCCTGGGGGCTATAAATACAGACGGAGGAGAAAGAAGGCCCATTGGATGTACACTCAGCAGGGCTCACCGGCATGTGGACACATCCCATCAGCTACAAACCTTCTCCAAACAATGGGTTAAATTGCATAGTGAAGCAAAACACCATCATGAGAGGATCCCCTATAGGAGGACAACTGCAAAAGGGCGTAGGATCCAGATTACGGAAAATAGCCTCTGCAAGGTGGTGAAGAGGAATGGCTTGCCGCCATCACTCATTTAGCCAAGAAACCACATCTCTTGAAATCACGAAAAAGGGCTCAATTAAGCGAAAATCTGCTACCGCGCCCTGGGTAACCGACAAACAACCAATTTTGAATGATAATAATGTGATTTACATACTACCGCGTCCAGGGCAACCGACAAACCTACCACGTCCATGGCAGCCGACGATCCTAGGCCTGGGAAACCCCCCCCCCCCCACCCAGGGCAAAATCCACACGGTAGTTTCGTTCTGACAAAAACCAACCTACACTTTGGTACGCTAAAGATCAGAACACTTGCAAAACCGGAAAACTAGATCTTGTCCTTAAAGAACTACAGAAGTACACAGAAGTACCTCTCTGAGGCTCACCTCCCCAAACGAGTGAGGAAAACCTCTCTCGAGCCTCCCTCTTGGTGTCCGGCTGCAAGGACGGAGTACATTGACAAGGTGTAGGATTCTTTGTATCACCAACTAATAAAAAACTCTAATCTCTTTCGCCCCAGTCACAGAAAAAACAGCCGTCTTGTAACTGAAGGGAGCTGCCAAGAATATCTCTGTCATTCAAATTTTTGCCTGGAAAATCATTGTCCCTTGACCACCACTAATGAGATAGACTCTCTAACCGAGCAGGCCACATCAGCAATCGTAGAGACAGCAAACGACGTCCTTGGACGAAAAACTCCCAAAGAAAAACCATGGATCATAGATAGATCTTTGTATTATGCAAGGAAAAGTGACTTTTTTGCAATAAATCCGACAACCACAGCCGGGATACTTACAAGCTCCTCAAGAAAAGAGTAGAGCGAGAGATAAGAAATGCAGTACGTAATCACCTGTGGAAGAAATGCGAAGTACTGTTCAAGAAGGGGAACAGCGCAATAGTTTTCAAAATGGCATGCGAGTCAAGCCGGAAAAAAGAGCCGCAAACATCAGTGATCAAAGATGAAACTAAAAAGATGGAAAGAATGTTTTAACGATAAACTGAATACACCAGTAGCTGCAGATCCTGTAATACTAACCCGCTTCCCCATACCTGACCAAAAACTGGAGTCACGACTGAACTCATTAACAGTGGATCGGATGATTTAAAGGATCTGTACCATGCCACTGTGTCTGCGGTGTGGGAAACTGGCTATGTATCCCCATCAGCAGTACAAGGCAACCTTTGTACCCATTTACAAAAAGGGGTCAAAGAAAGAGTGCAGAAACTACTGTCTGATCAGCTTCACGAGCCATCAGTCACGTGTCCTGACAAAAGTTCTACTCCAACGCATACAAGCAACAACTGCTTTTGCCATTGGAGAATATCAGGCCGGCTTCCGTCCTGGGAGACCAACAAACAATCAGATATTTGTCATCGAAAACCCATGGAACAATACAATGGAATAACAATTGAATTCAACCAACTATTTGTTGATTTTCGTCAAGTCTTTGACCTGATATGGCGCAAAGGACTCCAGTATATCCTCCTTCACTACAGGATCCTTTATGAGATAGTCCAAATAATCAAGAGTCTCCACGACCAGTCGCAAGACCTAGAAATAATCACTGAGGGGTTGTCAGATGAGTTCACAACTTCGTTGGGAGTGCTCCAGCATATCATCTTATCACCACATCTCTTCAACTTCTTTCTAAATGCTGCTCTGTCACTGATGCGGTCAAAACATGGCGCAACAACAGGAGGGCTGCTAATAGACAATCTTACCTACACTGATGATATTGATATGCTAGTCAACTCTGCATAAGAACTGCAGGCACAAGCTGATAAACTCTACAATACCACAAAGCCATTCAGGATGGACAGCAATGCCAGTCATGGTAACCATGAGAAAAGAACTAGAAAACTCGCCCATTATCACCATAGGCGGGAGACAGGTTGAAACGGTTGACCACTTCCTGTACCTTGGCCGCCAACTCTCCTAGGATAATTGCCATAGGTCTGACGTGAAACATCGACTTGCACTTGCTAGCTCTAGCTTCCAAAGACTTGCCAACCTCTACAAAAGTAACCACCTATCCAACAAACTCAAAATGTGCCCATTCAACAGTTTAGTAATTCCCATAGTTATTTATGGATGCGAAACAGGGACTCTGAAAACCGAAGATGAAAGAAAACTTCTAGCTTTCGAGATAAGAATCAAATACACTGACCAAATCAAAAATGTGAAAGTACGTCAAAAGCTCCAGTCCACTGAAACCATTCTCAGTAAAATCAAGAGACAATAACTACACTGGTTCAGCTATGTCAAGCGAATGGAGCCAAGCTGCCTCCCAAAAATCGCCCTTGAAGGATCCCTCCATGACCTTTGTCCACAAGGCAGACCACGAAAAGGACGGATGGAGAACTTACACTTTGACAACGTCAAAATAGCCCAGTTATCACGTATCGCACCAGATAGAGCAATATACCAAGCCCTTACACATGAGCTAAGAAGAGCAATTGCCCCAAAACGTCCCACAAGGATGCCCAGGACCTAAGTAAGTAAGAAACAAGACTAAGGGCTGCAATAGTGAAAGAGAATTCTTAAAATATTTGTGCTAATTAATGGTCACATTAGAAAATACAACTAGAAAAAATCAGATATAAAGAAATATTTAAAAGGCACTGTTTGTCTGTTTTTTGAGTGAAGATGTCCAGTACTTCCATTTTGGGGTTAAGTAAAATTGCTACAATAAGCATTTCCAAATATAGAAAAATACATATCAAATGCTTCTACCTGTTAACTTAGCAACGCTTTAGAACTCAATGCACCCAGTCATTACTTGTAGGTTTATGCGTTCTTAAGTAGAGAAACTAATCTTGTAAGGCATTAATGCAGATTTTTTTTTTTTTTTTTTTTTTTTTTTTTAGCTTCAAAACCAAAAACATAAAAAGAAATTAATTATTTGGGACTACAGTCAAAGAAAATTATAGGGGAAATCAACGCTATTTTTTTTTGGGGGGGGGGGGGTCCAGATGCTCCAACTGTATATGTATCTCAACTTTATGCCATTTTTCGTCTCACACGATTTTTCTGAAACCACACTTTGATATCTTCTAAAAAAAATACCTTTGTATACATTTGATAGAACAGACCGAAGTAGGTCGGTAATCCTACAATCCCTATTACTTTTTGGCCCCACTTCTAATAAAAGTTCCAAATTTCAATGGAAACAATGAGTGATGTCAATTCATGAAAATTAGGCAGAGGGGATAAAATGTATTATTCTAAACCAAGGAGGAGGGCAGTTTTGTTGTTTTATCACAGATGAGGGGCAACTGCCCCTCCTAGACCTCGGTTTGCCCCCCCCCCCCAGCTGAAATTTAGTTCTTCCAAAATTTTGTCAAAACTAAGAAAAATCTTCATAATTCAAGCATCAACAGAAACATATAAGTTTTTTCAGTACATATTTAACTTTATAGTACTATACAGTACCTTTATGGTACTAAATATTATCTTTATGGTACCAAATGGCTTTTTTTAGTTTTACTGCCATTTTCACTTGATTTTGGAAAATTGGCTCCAACTTCCCCCCCCCCCCTCTGGATTTTGACAAAATTACGCCACTGCTGTCAAGAGTTTATTATAATGTTTTAATTGTTTTAAAAAGTAGAGTTGTGACAAAGAGTCAAACTTTTACATAAGGAGGGGACAACCCCTTTCATATTCAGAATAATTTCTATTCGTTTTGAGTTTTAATGTTGCTCCTTACTTGCAGTTATAAAAAAAAACTTTTTTATTATTTAATAGTTTATAGTGATGTTCAAGACACACTTTAAACCCATATCTAAAAAATGAAACTTACTAATAATCTTCATCAAAAAACTTTACAACAGCTAGGCAGTCATCTCCAAGATCTTCTTTGACTTCTTCAGGTACTGTTTTTAAATCCTGGACTTCACCAGGCCACCAGCATCCAGAGAGCTTGACCCAAACTAGGTCAGATGCCCTAAACTCAACCTTCTCATCAGACATTACCTTTAAAATAACAATAGTAGTATAGATATGATATATTATGATTAGGTCTGATGTAGAAATTAAATTGGCAGAGTTGAAAAATAACAAAAGGGTGGTAATACTTGTGCTACTATACAGCAACAATGCAGCTTCATAATGTACTACAAATTAAAGTATGACTTTCCTAACAATGTTTTCTTTTACACAATGTTCAAGTTTGTTATTTTCAATATATGTAAAATAACAAAAACTAAAAAATAAAACATTCTCTTGTCTTCAAATAATACATTTGTTCATTGATTTTATCATAATATATATTCTTTCTTTTCTACTTCTCTTTTTTTTGGTCATTTTCTTTCACATATTTTGTTGTTGTACACATTTTGCAAATAAACAAACTTGAAAATTCTGTTTAAAAAACGTAAACAATAGCATAAAGAAAGTCATGCCTTAATTAATAGCCTTTCCTTATTTCTAGGGCTTAGAAGATTGCATAGATGACATGACTATACCTATTTAAGTTTTGAGAAAGAACATTTTACTTTAGTTTCAAGCTTTCAGTCTCTTTTCCATTGGCTCTAGTTTTTGAAAATGTAATTCCTTCTATTTCATCAGGATTTTAAGCTACATCAAAGAATTTTCCTAAACTATAGAAAAATTTGCAGGTAATAAAAAGCTTATAAATGAGGATTGACTGAAGGTAGGAATCTTAAAAAACTTTCCTTGTTCCTCATTTGAGCAATAAATCTATTTCCCAAGGCTTCAATTTTATAATGGTATAGTTCAAAATACCTTCCCCAGGGATTGAGGTTCTGGGTTTATTCTGAAGAGGTTTATCACAAAACTAAATTGCTTTCTAAGATAGACAAAAACTCCTCTCCCCTATATTTGAACTAGGGGTGGATATAGACATAGACTAAATAAAAAAGTCTGCCTATTTTGTGGGTTTGCATTATTTTTTGTGCTTATTTTCTATCAAAGGTTATTATACAATGCTATATAAAGATATTTGGGTGTGCTTAGCCCTATTAGGTGAGGGGATTCCATGTAGATTATTTATATTACAGTAAGGTAGTATTTAGTATAGTTAGGCCTATTTCGAAAGAGCACTATAATGTGCTTACTTAGCAAATTAACTGGGAAAAGGAATAATATACCTCCAATGGTGGCCTAAGCCTACTACTCTTTTGTTATTATAGGCCTGGCCTAGGGTTTCCTTCTTAAAAACAGGCTTTATACTGGATAATAAAAATCTAATAGTGAAAAATGCAAATGATAAAAATATACAAAATTCCATAACTGGTGTAGGGACAAGATGAATACACTAATCAATGCATTTTCTATCCTCTTTCCAAATGTAATACACTATGGTACGATTTGTTCCAAGAGTTGGTGGCACCAAGGTCAGAATTAATTACAACACCCCCTTCTGACTCACATACAAGCAAATAAACCAAATCAAAGAGGGCAACCCCCAGGTGCAGTGCCCCTCCAGTCATGTCCCCTGGGGTAGCTGCCCTGGTTACCCCTTCCCCCTTATACAACTCTAAAAGTGCCTCTCCCCTTTATGGTTTCATATACAACCTTGGAATATAGGTTTGCGCAAGACTAAAAAAAAAACATTTAAGCAACAAAATTCTTGCTATAGGTTATACTATGCACTGTGTTTCTATCAGTCACTTTATCATATTTTTTTATTGTCATTCAGGCACTTACGTATTATAGGAACCCTGCTCAAGTATTTGACAACCATAAATGAAATTCATTTAGTTGGTGATGAATCAAACAGTTCATGGTAAAAAACTGTGATAAGGAGTGACCCAGCTCAATAGGAACTGAAACTCTAACAAACAGAATTTTGATACCAATAGTTATATCAAAAGAATCACATTTTAATTCTGATTTTCAATATATAAGTTTCATCAAGTTTAGTCTTACCCATCAAAAGTTACAAGCCTGAGAAAATTTGCCTTATTTTAGAAAATAGGAAGAAACAACCCATAAAAGTCATAGAATCTTAACAAAATTCACACCATTGGATTCAGTGTATCAGAGGTCCCTACTGTAGAAGTTTCAAACTCCTATCTGCAAAAATGTGGAATTTTGTATTTTTTTTTTCCCAGAAGACAGATCATAGATGCTTGTTTATTTGGGTTTTTTCCCATAATTGTATCAACCCAGTGGTCCTAGAATGTTGCAAGAGGGCTCATTCTAATGGAAATTAAAAGTTCTAGTGCCCTTTTTAAGTGACCAAAAAAATTGGAGGGCACCTAGGCCCCCTCCCACACATACTTTTCCCCAAAGTCACTCTATAAAAATTTTGAGATAGCCATTCTGTTGAACTTAGTCAAAAACTTAATTGGACAACTTAGGGGATGGGGACAACTTGTCTGTGGGGATGATTTAATAGCCCCACAGTCCCCAGGGGAGGGGCTGTAAGTTACAAACTTTAACCATTGTTTACATACAGTAATGGTTATTATGAAGTGCACAGACGTTTTCAGGGGGACTTTTTCATGTTGGGTGGGGATGGGTTGGGGAGAGGGGGTTATGTAGGAGGATCTTTCCATGGAGGAATGTTTCACAAGGGAAGAAAATATCCATGAAGGAGGTGCAGCATTTTCTAGCATGATTCTTAAAAAATGAGAAAATAAATAAGTATAATTTTTTCAGCTGGAAGTAATGAGCAACATTAAAACTTGAAATCAACATTAAGTATTAAGCATATAAGGGGGTTCATCTCATCCACAATACCTTGCTCTTTATGCTAAAGTATTTTTAGTAATTTCAACTATTTATTATACAGCGTTTGTGATTCAGGAGTCATTCTTAAACATTTGGGACAAAATTCAAGCTTTAGTGTAAAGAGCACAGTATTGACAAGGGGGTGAACTCCCTCATATATGTAATAAAAATACACAAATATAGAAGTTTATTATGTAAGTTAATCTGTAAGGTACATATGTTTATTACTAACAAAACATTTGTAAAAAAAATTTTAGTTGCATTTTTAAGTAACCAAAAATTGGGGGGCAACTAGGCCTCCTCCCCCTTTTTTTTTATCAAAATCGTTCCATCAAAATTATGATGAGAAAAACTTTTCTGAGCAAAAAAAATTAATATGCAAATTTTGTTTTGTTTATTCATGTGCAGTGAGCCAAAATCAAAACATGCATTATTTCAAAAACATTCAGAAATTAAATAAAAAACAAGTTTTTTTAACTGCAAGTAAGGAGCAACATTAAAATTTAAAACAAACAGAAATTATTCTGTATATGAAAGCGATTGTCCCCTCTTCAATACCTTGCTCTTTACACTAAAGTTTTTTTTTCAAGTAGAGTTGAGACAAAGAGTCAGATTTTGGGATAGAGAGCAGGGCGTTGAGGAGGGGACAACCCTTATCACATATGGAATAATTTCTGTTTTTTTTTAAGTTTTAATGTTGCTCCTTACTTCCAGTTAAAAAAACTTGTTTTTTTTTATTTCATAGTGACAAAGAGTAGTGTCTGACCATGGATGTTAAAATGAATATTTATGGTTTGCCAAGGACTAAAGATAAGATAATTAAACTTTTCTAGGATAAGGGGGTGTTGTCCAAAACAAAAAAAGTGCATCAATGGACACAACCTGACTTTATGGTCTTTCAATAAAGACCCTTTTGGTTCCTGGTCTGGGTGACCTATTTTCCATAATTTACTTCTGTGGTTTTCATAATTTTATTAATAAAGTATTATATTTTCCTCATATTTTGGAGTATTTCATCAAGATTAACCAAAACTTGACTTCTTTGGTGAGTTTGCTATAATACATAAGTACCATTATTCACGTTTGCCAATCATTTTTAATTAAGGTAAAGGTTCAGAGTAACAGCTATCTTGAGGGGGAGATGCTAGAAATAAAAGAAACATTTATATTGATAATTTTATGGGCTTGTTTTTGACAAGTTGTCACTAGTCCTCTCCCTTTAATTGCCTGAAATAGCCCTAGGCTACAGCAACAAGTATCAACGAATCAGAATTACAAATTCTTCAATTAGCCTATTATATTAAATTTTTTGTATATAGCCTACAGTTATAGGAAACCATTAGGGCATAGGGATGAATTGTCAAAACTATTGATTGTCAAACTGTCAAAACCATAAAAATTAACATTAAATTGGCAATAAAAAATGTCTCTTACTGTTATTGTGTATCTGCTTCTGGAGAGCCAGTATTCTAAACCCTTATATTAAATAAGATATTATTAATCAGATATATATTATATTATTATTATATTAAATCAGATATAGACTTTGCATGCCATGATCATGGCACGCAAAATTTTCAAATCCGGTCACCTGAACCAGATCTTCACCCCCTCTTTGGCTAACAATTCAAGAGGTCACAGTCTTAAGCTTCACCTGCCTGGATGTCGGAGAAGGGAACAACGTGGTTTCTTTTCCATTCGGGTGGTCCCCCTCTGGAATAGCCTATCTGAGTCTACCATCCAAGCTGAGACACCCCACTCCTTCAAGGCTGGAGTCAACAGGGACTGGGAGAGGGCCGAGTGGAGGCTGGACTGGGAAGCTAAGCCAACATAATTACATCACTCACCACCAGCAAGAACTACAGGAGGATCTACCACCTTATCTCGCTGGCAAATGCAATTTAAGGTAAATAATATTCAACAAATCTTAGATTCTTTAAGAATCAGATATAGACTAAGTGTAATATTCTTGATGAGTCAAAAAACCTATTCACAGATAAAACATCATCAAACAGTCCAAATGATGGTGCTAAAAGATTTATCTATATATACAAATTATTGAATTTGATCATCTTTGATCAAAGCTTGTTGGGTGTGGGATTTGAAGAACTGATTTAAAACTGTTTGCTAACCTATGTTCACTGCCAGTTGTCTTAACCCATTTCTTGTTGGCAAACCAAATACAAGGATTTAGATGCTTTAGGTGTAGCCTATTGGGTAAATATTTCACTGTTCATATTATTGACTTATGAGTAAAGTGAACATAGGCTACTACTCAATGCCTTTTTTATGCTCTTTCCAAGCATAATAATAACTTTTACCAATGAATGAGTTTTACAACCAATACTATATATACCAATTCAGGGTATAGGCTATATTTGTACATAAGGAGGTTAAGTGAGGAGGTAGTGAGGAGGTTAAGTTTATTTTTGATGCAAATGATAGGTAAGTTTAAATTTTATCCCCCCAATAGCCTGCAAATATGTTGGGTGTGGGATTTGAAGAATTGATTTAAAACTGATTGCTAGCCTATGTTTACCATCAGTTGTCTTAACCCATTTCTTGTTGGCCAACCACATATAAGGATTTAGACTATTTAGGTGTAGCCTATTGGGTAAATATTTCACTGTTCATATTAATGACTTATGAGTGAAGTGAACATACTACTCAATGCCTTTTTTGTGCTCTTTCCAAATATAATGATCACTTTTACAACAAATGAATTTTACCTCACCCCTACATATACCAATTCTGGGTATATATTGCATGTTAGATGGGAGAGGTTAAGTTTATTTATGATGCAAATGAGAGGTAATTTTAAACTTTACCCACCCCCCTAAAATGCAAATATATACCCTGAATTGGTATATACGGAGGAGGGGCAAAATTTATTTGCAGCAAAAGTCATTATTAGTCTATATTTAGAAAGAGCATAAAGAAAGGCATTGAGTGGTAGGCTATGTTTAATTTATTTGTAAGTCAATAATATGCACAGCAAAATATTGGTAAAATTCTAGTTAATTGACTTCTTGCTATCTCAGAAAGGGTTTAGCCTAGGTCAGGAAAATGGAATTTTCAGGGATGAATCTACAGACTAAAGTATGTCCCGGGGAGGTATTTTGAAGCAACTACCTTCACTCCTCCCTCTAGAGGGCCCTGACCTTTGATGACCTTTAAAAATATGTGTTATAAAAGTGAAACCCTGCAAAATAGATCTTCTGCTTAATTGAAGTACAAAACAATTGTTTTCAGCTTCATAACTTTGCTCAATTCCATTTTATAAGGTTTTAAAGATATTCAAATATATTTCCCAAATTTTGAAAAAAAAAACATTGATATGGCTCAAAATTCTACTCAAATAACAGGAATTGCATTTTCAGAACTAAAGGCAGAGAAAAAGCAATTAGTAACTGAAAATTAAGGTAAAATGTTGTTTTGTCAAAATTTCAATAGGTATAGACCTGTCATGTAGGCAAATTTCAGGGCCCACTAGAGGGAGAAGGAGTGGAGATGGGTACTTTAAAATACCTTTTTGGGACATACTTTAGCCTTTAGACCCATCCCTGAATGTTTCATTTTCCTAAACCCTTTCCAAGATAGCAAGAAGTCAATTAACTAGAATTTTACCAAAATATTTAGTGACTATTGACAGCACGCTACAAACCCACTAAAACCTAGTGCTTTTAGGCCTCATGATCTGGGGAGGGGGGGCAAAATATATCACAAGAGTGTAAATAGACAAATTAGCCTATAAAGAATTTAAAATCAGATATCAGAAAAATTGGGAATCAGTTTTTTTCAATATTACATAAAAATTCCAATAGATATAGACCTGTAAAATGGGCAATTAAGTCTTAGAAATTAGAAGAGGATTAACAGTAGCTTGGCTATACCTTCCCTGAACATGTTTATGACCCTGGATTCATTACTGAAAGTCTTATTCTAACTTAACCACTTTCAAAGATAGTGCAAATTAGCTTGTCCTGAATTTAACCTTCTTAGGCTACTCATTCTAAAGAAATAAAAAAAAATACCAAGAATACAGAAATTTGAACTGGGTCAGCATGGTAAACTGAAGTTATAGCCTATTAGTATTGTTTTAATGCCAACAAACCTTTAAATAGTTAGATTTTTGCTATCCTATGAGCTCTTAGATAATTGGTAGAAGTTGTAGAGAAAATACACTAGTATTTCGCCCTCTGCATTTAATTGTTATCTTTGGGTTCTTTCTTTACACATTAGTATTTGTTTAGTTATACCTTAACAGTGGTTCTAAGAAAATGCAGAGCTGCTTATAAAATAATTATATAAAAAGGACATGATAGAAAATTACAATTTTTCCACAATCAAAAATAATAGATCCGATAATTTTGTAGAATAATGATTTCACCTGCCATCTGATTGGTTTATTTAACTTTACTTACGGTGCGCTCTAGAATTACATTATGAAGCTTTTTTGGCTACTATTATCATGCTATCAAAACTTTTAACTGTCGGGTCCTTCCTTTTTGTTACTTTCTTTGTGTCTTTGTGTTTACAAAAATTGGAAGTAAATTTTTTTCAATATGACTTTAAAGAGAAGAATTATCTGTGTATACTAAAGACATTCGTTTGTCTTGTCGGTGATTAATCAGACAATTGTTGTATTTGCAGCATATGAAATGTTTAAAATGTGAGTTGCATTTTTTTCATTTGATCTTCTTCTTTTTTGTGTTAATTGTCGTTTTCTTTACATTATTTTTTTTAGAATTGTGCCTATTTCCTCAATTTCTTTTCCTCTGATAAAGGCTCCTGGCTGTCAAGCGGATATATTCAATTTTTTTATTATTAAATTCTTTTCGTTGTTTTTTATATTTTGTTTTGTTCCAAAGCTTTATTTAAATGAAATCTGTTTTTGTCTCTTAACGATTTGTAAATGAAAAAGTAGAATGGTAAAAGAAATTATTTCTTTGTTTACATTTTATGGATGAATAGGGACTATGCTAAATAACCCCTTTGGGTATTGCCTATCCTTTTCCAAACTTTCGTGTCTATAAGTATTAACAAATACGAGATAATAGATTACGAAGCCTTTCTTTATGAAGTCCTTAACGGCTTTGGTGTTACTCATGTTATAATCAGCTCATTTCAGAAAAAGCAATCAGCCATAGAACTTAACATATCTTCAGCCTAAACAAGCAGCCAATTTTCTGTCTACTAATGGAAACGAGAGGATAGAATAATAGATATTTCTTTAATATTTAAGCCAACAAATCACATTTTATTATATGTTACAAATATATAGATTATATGCCTGTGTTTGAAATTTATTAGAGAGCATTGGCAGATTGAACACGCGCCTGAAAGCTGATCGTATTCTTCTACCTGTTTTATTTCTTTGCCATAAGGGGAATATTATGGCTCGTCTTGGTAAACAAAAAAATACAGGAAAAAGCGTCAGCAGTTGCCTTCCATTCGAGCTAACAAAGCGTCAGGAAAAAGAATTTAAGTTATAAGTTGCGAATTTCTGAAGTTGCCGCCGCAAAAGCGTCTCGAGCTAATACAAAGTAATACGAAAAGGAACTGGTGTATGGCTTGAATAATAAAAATACGTCTAGTCGTAAGTGGGTCAAGGTTGAAGACTTACGCCATAACCCACTTGCCTTAGTTTTCTCCCTGACCAGCACTCATTTATGATAATGACACTTGATTTACAAACAGTGAGTGCTTGCTAGGCTAATAGTAATAAAATTAAAAAGAAATTATTTGTTCATTTTTAACATTTTCTTGTATTATTCTCTTTTATTTGGTTTTCTTTCTCCTTCTAAACAACAATATTTACATCCTCCTGTACTATTCTACTTCTCAGTATTTTTAACTTTCAGGGAAAATATCAAATTCTTTTCATTTACTTTTTACTTTGCAATATTAAGCTATCAACGTCACTGATGTTCACTTGACTACAACGTGCTCTTCTCGTTACATGCCTTGGTAAGTAATTATCTTTAAGAGAGATTATCCATTAATTATTAAAGCTAATTATACACAAGGGAAGTTGAACTAATATGAACTTCAGAGAGTTTGTTTTAATGGGAATTATGAATAAACCGATAGGCAAAGTCCCCAATATGAATTTTGATAAAATATTTTAGAAAATTATTGATAGGGTGTTTGTGGGGAAGCTGGGATTTTGGTACTCCAGAAATCGGTAGGGTGACGTGCTTCTGGTTGTCCATCTTAACATTTAGTGACTGAATTGTTCGTCAATGATATTCAGTTTTTATACAGAAATTCGTGCCCTGCCATTATCGGCCTTTGTGAAACATTTTTGAATGAGAAGAATCAGGCGTCTTAGGATATTCCCGTTTATACATCAATATTTTTTAACCAGAAGACCGCTCAAAAAGGTGGACTTGGATTCTATGTCCAGAATAAATTAAGCAAAGGTGTTCGTGTCAGTTTTTTTTTTAGAAATCTCAATTAACGCTACAGAAAGGTACTAATTGAGAAAGTATATGTATTTCCAAGAGGATTTACTTAAGAATTTCAGGAAATATTAAAAGACTTACTTGATATTCAGTTTTTATATAGAAATTCGTGACCTCCCATTAGGTACTTTCGGATATTCCCGTTTATATATCAACATTTCTTAATCAGAGGACAGCTGAAAAAGATGGACTCGGATTTTATATCCAAAATAAACTAAGCAAAAGGTATTCGAGTCAGTTTTTTTTTTTTATATAGAAATTTCAGTTAACGGTTAGAAAAGGTAATAATTGGCGAAGTATATGTATTACCAAGTGGATCTACCAAAGAATTTCCGGATACATTAAAAGACGTTCTTAGAAAAACGTACATCAAAAATTCTGAAATTATTTTCACGGGTGATTTTAACATTTGCCTTGCGGGTACGTCGCGTAGACATGTTTTCTGATCCTTGTCTTTAGTAATTTCGTATGGATCAGCTCTATGTATGACCATACTGACAGGAATTTTCAACCACTCAGTTCCATTAATTGACAGCATTTTTTAATTGCCAAAGAACTTGTATTCCTTTCGATTCATCCATTCATGAGCATATTCTGCTTTTGGCAGAATATTCGTTGAGTTAAAGGAATGGCCGATACGAGAATACTCATCCGTTAAAGCCCTAAAACAAATTTTTATTCCTTGCAGAGTCCTACTAATATTCAAGATATCATCTGCATAGCTAGTGAGTGAAACATCAACCCCATAAAGGGTGCATGTTATCGGGGTTTTTCATTGTGCTTTAATAGAGCTATTGAACAAATCTGTGGTGTTCAGATAGATAAGAAAAGGCTGCATAATGCTAAGTATTTTCTTGGGCTACCACCGTGGATTAGAAACTAGTATTTGATTAAAAGATTTAGTCTTATAGATCCAGATGTTGCTATCCCTATGAGAGTAAATGATTTTCAAAATAAGTTCCAGACTTTAGATCACCCTTGAGTGACTCTTCAGAGGACATTTTCAAATTATAAATCGTATTTAATAGTTGATTGTATTCAATCTGTTGTATATATTTGTATTAAACTCTATTTTGCTACTTTTTCTTTTCTTTTTTTTATTCGTACTCTGCCCCCTATTGTCTGTACAGTTTTGGTAAATAATAAATCTATATCATATCAAATTGTTACTATTATGCCCTTGTCATAATCTGTATGGACACACTATTTTCTGATTTAACTGAACTTTTCCCTCTATATTTGCTGAAAATTTCACTTTAATATCTTCAGCCTCAATTGTACTGGCTGTAGGAATAGTAGTTGTGTTAATAGCAATGTCACTAGCACTAGTAGCAGAAGTGGTTTAGAAGAAAAAGAAGAAGTTTCTCGTTCAATACAACATAATACAAAATACAATTCAAAATGGAATTAGAATACACTTATTTCCCCTCGAAAGGCTCCAAGGCCAGTGGTACAAGGGGGATAAAAGTATTAACACCTTGCCTTTTGATCAAGCTCTGGAAGTTTCAACTTAATTCAATAAGACATTGCTATGACATGCCGATATACCCTTTGATAGCCTCTGCATGCATAGTGTATTTTAATTTAGTTTCATTACCCCCTTCCTTCAACACTTCCTGAAATTTTAATCTTAATGCTCTTAGTGTTAGTAGTGGCTTTTGTAAAAGTAGTAGTAATAGTAGCAGCATTAGTAGCAGCAACAGCAGCACTAGTGGTAGTAGTATTAGTAGTAGCGTCTGTATATTAGCTTTTGGTCAATTGATCTTTCATTTTAACCCTTCCCTGAAATTTCTAGCTTGATTTTATAAACTTACTTCTCTGAAAAGTTCACCTAAACACCTTTCGTATTTTCGGATTGGATACT
Organism: Artemia franciscana; assembly: GCF_032884065.1. NCBI lineage: Eukaryota > Metazoa > Arthropoda > Branchiopoda > Anostraca > Artemiidae > Artemia > Artemia franciscana. Next base: position 30,355,308 of record NC_088873.1, read on the forward strand.
AAAATTCAAACATGCCCACCTTTCTCGATAACAAGTTTCTATGGGAAATAAGAACAGATCACGCGGAAAACCACGCTCTCATTTTCTTGGAAAAACAAGCACTATTATTTTACCCCATACAGACATTTTAAGATATCTTTTTCAGGTACAATCTACCCCTGATAGGGTAAGACATTAATCCTTCACAGGCTACAAGACTAAAATAGACTTATCCTATTACGTCTTGTGTACTCAATCTAACAGATGTGTATGGAATTTGTAAATGCCTCCTGGAGAGAAATCAAAGAAAGGCTTCAATTAACGAAAGTTGAAAACCAAGGTCAAACCTTAAAATCCTAGAAAAATTAGCGTCCTAGGACAAAGGCGCGTAATTTAAATCAGTTCAATCCGAAAAACAGTAAAGATACGAAAAAGGCTTAAATTTAAAAAAAAGTTGAAAAGTACGATCAAACCCTAGAAGGGTTTGCGCCTTAAGACGAAGTCGCAAAATCTAAGTCCGTTCAATCTTCAATTGCTAAGTTAAAATCACTCGGAAGTCATGGAATTTGCTCATTGTTTACATTCAGTATTTGTTATTGGGAAGTATAGACATTTTCGGGGGGAGGGGGTGCATTTTTTGATTGGGCGATTTTCCACAGGGATAATTTTCAGTGGGAAGGAAAATTTCTGGGAGGTGAAATTTCCAAGGGAAATTTTGTATTGGAGGAATTCGCCGGAATTCCTATACGAAATTCTTTTTATTTGCCTTACGTTCTTTTTGCCAACACAATTTTACATGTAGAGATGCTAAAGAAAATCTTCTCCGAGAGAAATTTTTACAGGGTTAGAATTGTCTAGAGCATCTTCTTTTGGGGAGGGGGGATTTCCACAGAAGAAATTCTCCAAAGGGGAGTTTTCCCCGGGGTAAATTCTTCAGAGGGAATTTTTTGCGGGATAAACTTTCTGCTAAGTGGCAGGGGGAGTGTATTTGCAGGAAGAGTTCCACGAAGCAGGAAATTTCCAGCACGATTTAAAAACAATTAGGAGTGAAAGTCTCTTTAAATGAAAGTATGCTAAGAAAAATTTTCAGCCGGAATCATCTGCAAGAAATTTTCCGCGGGGAATTTTCAGCTAGAATGGAACTGTCTGGGGGAAGATTTCTTGGGGGGGTGTTCTACGTGGGAATAACTTTCCAAGGAGATATTTCTGTGGGGGAGGAATCTTCCATAGAGGTGAGCCGGGTTGCCCGGTATTATTTAAAAACGATTAGAAATTAAATGAAAAAAAACAAGTTTTTTCAACTGAAAGTAAGGAAAAACTTGAAAACTTAAAACATAGCATAGGTTGCTATGCCCATCGTGTACATAATTATTTCCGTTCGTTTTAAGTTTTAATATTGCTCCTTACTTTTAGTTGTAAAACTTGTTTATTTTTTTCATTTAATACAGTTTAGGATCAGAGATGGACACTTAACCAAAACTACTTAAACACTAGTCGAGTTGGTTAACTAGATCTGATTAAGTAAATTTAACTTAAAATAAGGATACTTGACAAAAACTAATAAAACTTTCAAATATAAAGATAAAAATTAAAATAAGAAAAGACTCTTATCAACTTATCCTTAGTTCCCCTTTTCTTAGTACAGATTTTTAGGATCTGAACAAACGTCACTACAACTTATAACATAAAGATTTTATTAATCATCAAATTCCTGACGCTGTACCAATAAATAGAAGAGAATATAATCCTTTAATACCCAGCGTTTTGAAAAGAGAATAATTAAAAAATTGGTTCATCAATAATGCCAAGTGACTTCAAGAATGCAACCTATATTTACCTGCTCTCCAAAGCAATCAAAATAAAAAATAAAAAAAATAAAAAATAGTAGATTCACATGGTCCCCCACAAATCCTTATCCCGAAACTCCCCTAAAGTCGAAACTAAAAGATAACTCTAAGTTATTTTTTATTTTTAATTGGCATATTTCGAGTTTGATGATGACTATTCTGAAGCTAAGATTGTGATATGACTGTCCTAAAGCAAAAACATAGTAATTACATATTCCACAAATGGTGTAGCATTTTCACCAAGGTTGGTGTAGAAGGGGTTGTTGAAGTATGTAGTTTCATAGAAGAGGCCAAACCTGCAATTTGAGACTTGTTGACACAATGCGGCATGCAACATACATGTTTCAGAACTGACTGTCAATTTCCAGAGTGATTTGTGTTGAAGGATCTCAAAACATGTTGATTGCTAACATTGTGATATAAAAGGCCTAAATCGAAATGTATTAAACTTAGAATTCTCAAATGGTGTTTAATTTCCAGGAAAGTTGATATTAAATCTATAATCTGTAAAATACAGTCTACATTTGTGGACTACAACTGCAAGTCTACATTTATAAAATATGTATACTAAATAAAGTGTTTTGCTATAAGACACTGACATTGCAATTTTAAGTCGTATATTCACTATTAGGGACTTCCAAGACCCACAAACACAAATTTTGGCGAACACTGAATATTATTTATTGTGTGTTTCGCTTTAAACCGTCCCTTATACTCAGAACCACCATAAGCGATCTCAAAAATGGAACATTTCAAATTTGGCAAAAACTAAAGAGCTATTTTACCATTTTGACTGGGTGTGAGTCAATTGGCAACGGCGATTCCTTATACAACAACAAAATAACACCAGCAATAACATTAGTGTCTTTATTTATATTACCAAATCAGACAATCAAAATACAGCATAGCAAAATAAAACAATTTAACTTTAGCAAGAACTTTATCAACACAATGTAGCAAGGATAAATAGGATAAATAGGCGTTTCACTGAGTAGAAATCGAAAATATAAAAACGTACGAATAAAACAGAATATATTCGATTTATGAAAAACTATCTTAGTAGCATGCAGATGATATTTGCAGAGTTTTAATCCTGTGTGTTTCAGTGTACTAGACTTACTTAACTGTTAAGCAATATTACAGGTCCTCAGCGTTCAAAACACAGTACCACACATCGCACATTACTAAGATTAGTACAACGAAATGCCATTTTCTGGTCAGATTCATGGCCCCAACAATGTGGGCATTTAAATTCTAGTAGACGTGGTGAATGTTATAACCTTAGTCAGCGACAGTGATTATCTAACACGAAGCTGGAAAAATATTTGTTGGTGTAGATCACAGGTAAAACCCAAGGACGTTAAGTTTTGTCGGCTAACACTCCCTTACAACGCTGAAACGCAGTGATGGTTTTCACGGTACATTAAATGCCAGAATTTGTATAAAAATGACTAACAAAACTGCAAGTACTTTGTAGACGGCACGATATTAAATATATTACGCAAAAACATGAAAGAGTGGCTTAGGTGGCTGGACATATCCACGGGATACGGCGAAACCATTATTAGCCCAAGAAAAGGTTTAATCAATAGGCCGTAAGTGGGTTATAGACTGTCTGGACAGCTTTAATAAAGCTGAAACGAAATTCTCGAAACGATTCGAAATCTCCGGATATTTTTCGTGAGGAAGGCCAAAGGAGGAATCTTAAAAAGATTCTAATAGAGGAGATGGGTTTGTCAGTGTGTCAGTTTCGGCTGGTTTAAAGCTGCAACCAGTTTGTAAACGGGTCACCAGGAGCGCACAAAATAAAAGTCAAATCCAGGGCTTACACTATTCCTGAATTGCCCGGGGATACCTGAGTTCCTCCAAAAGAAAACTGAGTTCTCTAGAATCTACCGAAGATGAGTGTTAATGAAAACTTACAATTTGTAATTCCATGTTAGAGTTCGTGTATTTATGAAAATTGATTTTCGGGGAGATTTCAAAAAACACGATCTCCTTTTGGAGAAGTTCGGAGAGTTCCCGAAAAATTGGAGATACTGTTTCCCGACTAAACTGTTCCCGATGCTCTGGAAACCAACTGAACCGAACCTGGGCAAACTATTTCTAACTAACATAGAGATTCACTCGGTCGAACCATACTTGATCAATATGTTCTGAATTATTGGACATTCGTCAATTTCTCCTCTATGCACTAAAAAAAAATAGATATCCTCTAATGGTAAAGGTAAACTTAATAAAATCTTAGGGCTTTTCATAGTAGATGATTTATGAAATTATTGTTTATCTCTTACATTTTGGCACAACAGAAATTATTATTACGACGAAAAACAAAAATCCCCTAATTGATAAGATTTACAATATTGAAATTCCGACATCGATACTCGACCTGATATATCGACATTGTTAAAACAAGTATACCGCACCACCAAAAACTTAGCTTAAATACAGTGTAAATAGAGTCAATCACTTTCTTCTAGTGTGTTTTTAGTTCTCTTTGAACAATCAAAGCACAACCCTACCATGCAAATACCTTTAGATGTTACAGCATTACAGCCATCAAAACAAATTTTTTATTTGAAGTTTGTAATATCATTGGAAATATTACTTTAAATAAATTTGGTGACTTATATTTATATTACAAACAATGACTTATATTATAAATAATTAAATAATACGACTCACGAACTTCATTATAAAACATACATCAATACTCATAAAAGCTACCTTTTCTCTTCAATTTCAATTAAATAGTTCTTATTTCATCATATAATTCAATAATATATTGGTATGATAGTGGATGAGACTTAGTTTCTCAAAGTACACACAATGTATATCATCTAAAATTGCTCGGAATGTAGAGATTCGAGAAAGTTGGAATTTTTGTCCCAGTTATTATACTTGATTCATATATTTTTCTGTTGTCCACGCTTATTTGATTTATTGTTGTTTTGTGTGATCTTCTACTTATTAAACATATTTAAGGTTATTACGTGCTCTCCAAAATTCGGCCATTTGGGTTCTTATTAATTGTGAAAATCAGATGTCAGTCAGAAATAATTATAAAAAACAATATTATTTTACCAGTTTCAGGTGTTTTTAATTTTTATAAAACTCTTTTTATGTTTGATTTATTGCATTAAAGCGCACCTGAATGTATGATTGGTTTGTTTGAAAGAGATCAGCCTGAATGTGAGACAAGAAATTCATCAGCAATTAGAAAACCAGTTAGAAGGTCTGCAGTTTCGATTCGTCATGTTCTTCCTTCCATATGAGAGTCCCTACCTCACGATATTATTCAAGAGAATGATAGGTCGACTTTTCATAGGTCGCTTAGGGACACATTGTTTTGGTATTTACGATTTATGACTTTTTTTTAGATGGAGTAGGAAATAGTATAGAACAGTATTGTTGTATTAGATTGGTCTAGTAGAGGGTCTCAAGTGGTGATTTTTTTTTTTTTCATTGACGAGTAATCTGTTTGGTAGTTTCGAGAATGGCCGCAGAGGCCATAAGGCTTCCTGGCAAATATTTCTTTTTATATTGTTTTTAAATAAATTCTCTCTCTCTTGTTAAAAAAAAATATATAAATATTCAGAACAAACAAGCTCGCGCAAGACGAAGATATCTCTTTCAACCGGTCAGGCTTAAAAGCTGTTTTCTTTTGAAATTTTGTTGTTTTTTAAAAACTTTTTAATCGTTACAATCTGCATTCCCAATACTCTTATCTAACGACGGGTTAGGACATATATTTTTCCTTTAAAAAATGGCAAAATGTTCTTTTGACCCCCCCCCCCCCCCAAAAAAAAAGACAGAATAGCAACTGAATAATCAGAAAAATTTCAGAAAATTTCTGAAAATCGTAATTTCCTATCATACCTAAACTATAGATTCCACAAAAACCATAGTTTTGAATGATTTTTATAAAATAAACGAATTCAACCTATCTTCAATCCAACAGTATTAATAGTAAGAAAGAACAATTTAATAATAACGATCAATGTTAAACTCAATTAAACTCTGGTCAAAGTTGACACTGATCAAAGTTTCAATTGCTTAAAAAATTTAAAATGGACAAGACTAGAGATGATGAAAGCAAAATAATGATGACAATGACCCAGGAGGATCTTTATCCTTTTTATCCCTGGCAAAATGTCAAAACCATATTTTGAAATTCTGTATTTAAATTGTTCATTAGAGCATAAAAACATCAAGAAACTGCATGTAAAGATCTAAAGGACATTGAATTTCTCTTTGGACTTTGGACGGTGATTCTTATACCAGCACATGTATCTGGAAGTCAGCTGGAGAAAAAATCTACTGAGTGATTAAAAAAAAATAACAACATAAAAATGCAGATTCAACGTTTTCGCAGTACCCCTTTAATGCTTCACTGTTGTGCTGGCACCCGGAATCTCGCTAAAAAAGGAAGCTTTCTGCAAATAGACCTGTGATGCAAAAAGAAATATGCAGGATTCATACAATTTTTTGCTGATAAATCAAATAAGAATTTGAAAATAAACTGATTGAAAAAGCGATACGTGAATATCCTTATTTTTTTATTAATAAAAGTAAAGTCGGCGACACTCCTCAAAGCCAGAGGCCATGTAAACCAAGGATAGACATAGAAAACCAGTGAAGGGATATGCCACCAGATAATTTCGAAGCTTGATATCGGCGACTCGAGACAGTGACACAAAAAGCCTAGGCAGCTCCTTCTTGAATGGGTTAAGTCTCCTCTAGGAAAAATAAATATTTTCCAGGATATCCGGAAAAAGTGGTAATAGATCTGGTGTGCTTGGATCCAGAAAAAAAAGTCACGGTTTTCATATGCAACCAGGCGCTACAGGATGGCTGATGTGTACCTAGACACCTAGATTGGGTTCATTGGAGATATTAATGACGTATTTTGATTTTGGAAATCTATTATTTAAATCCTCCCTAAAAATATTCCTAGTTCTGTCCTTTCTAAAGAAACGACAGCATACTATTTGCTAAAAATACAATTTAAGCCTAAAATGAGAACTCCGGCTAGTAATTAAATAAAACTATGGATATGCTTCTATGGTTATTCAGGCCCACTTTCGTCAGTATCCACTGCTAGAGAATCATCAGAAAATCGTAAAGCACGCTGAATACCTGAAAAAAGACAACTAAATATAATACTATAAATGGGAGTAGCTAAACTATTTCTTTTAACTGCTAGCTTACCGACGCGCGTTGCTACGTCCTCAAAAGAAAGGAAAGTATAGAAAAATTACTCCCAGCGGAAAACCTCCCCTTCATCGAAAATACTCTGAGGAAAATTTGAAACGTATTAGGCTGAATACCAAAATAAAAAATGCTGGGTACAAAAGTCCAAGAATTTACAGAAAAAGAGATCTTATAATTTTTGGAAATGTCTTGAATCCACAGTTTTATTGACTCTTTAATTGAATATCCAGAGAATACGATTATTATGACCCGAAAAGACTATCAATTATTTGCACTTACGTGTCTCTAAGTTCAGTCATCGTAAAAACCATTATGAGAACCATGGGGAGGGGGCTTTATACTTAAAAAGTTCGCAAGAATGTACTCAAGATCTTCTCAAAGTTTATTGGCTATCAGATGAATAGTGTGGTAACGCATACAGAATACACAAACACAGACATAAATATAAATTTATATGTATACGTATATTTATATATACTAAAGAAAACAACGATTTTCTGATCAACAGATGTAATCTTTTAAAGATAAACTTTAAAAGATTACATAACGCTATGGACGAGGCGAATAACAACATTAATCATTTGTGCTCAATTGCAAACGAAGCTTATTTACAAATTTCTCAAGGTGTGCCAAATTTCATAACAAATCTTCCTTTTTTTTCCATATAAGATTTCATTTTTTTTTTAAGATTGAATTCTCGTTTATATGTGACGTTACTTTTACTTGCTTATCCTGCATTTTCCAGGGTTAGCAGCTGTGACTTATCCGACAACTAATACAGTCCACTGTAAGTACTAATTCCACTAACCTCTAACATCATTTGCGTCTCGTGAAACGCTAAGGATACGCAATCGGGCTTTTCGGAAAGCGATCTCAGAATGCTCAGACGCACTGCCGATTATATGAAGATCACCATTAATTGAAACAAACTACCCATCCCGTTTTCCAAACTTTCCTTTTTGAGACAGGTTAAAAGGTTATACACCGTAGATCAGTATTTAGTTTTTAGCCTTGTGGAAATTGTGTAGAAATTTTCAGTTTCTATACTTTTTTTCATGGCAAAGAGATACAACACAACACACAAAATTAAGAAATGACATTCATATAAGCTGAATAAACAAAATGTTTTTCCGATAAAGGTTAGCTTTCTTTTAAAAGAGAACTTCTATATCTGTATCGGGTCAAAACTCTATTTGTTACTTGTTCTTATTTTACTGATAATAAATGCATTGCCTAGTTTTATTTTTAAATAGGATCAACTCAACCCGATATGGGACGAGGCCAAATAACAATAACAAAATGACAAAAAGGGAAAACGAGGAAAGAAAAAAAGGCCAGTACACTTATGCACTGGTTTAGCAGTAAGTCATTTAATTAAAACGCTCTTATGTGTGTCATAACAATTACAGTTTAAATCATTGTATAGAGATTTATACTTACTTAGACCTTTTTCTCCAGTTGAAAATTTACATTTATAAGTGTTTTTTGCTTCACACTAAATACAAAATCCCAATAAAATAATTTAACAAGTCCTAAAACTACTTCAGTTTCCAGAAATCACACATCATTGTGCCCAAACGAAAGGCTGCATCTTATATTTTGACAATATATATAGATGATTTTTTTTCTGAATCATCCTTAGTTTTTCCTGCCTTCCATGAAGTAAAGACACCTCTGCGATCAACAAATGAAAACATAAGTGGAAATTCTTGTCACTTTCTAGCTCCCTTTTAAAAAATACAAAGTCTACCAAAAAGAAAACAAAAGATAGTTGACTGTCCTATAGTAGTGTGTCAAAAATTGTGACTTGATTCTACTAGATTATTTTCGTAACGCATTTTCGCAAGCTATTTAGGTTAGTTCTTATATCTCGAGGGAGAAAAACCCCGCCTTTCAAAAACCGTGTTAACTAATGTCAAGGACAGACGAGGAAATGCAATCTTCGGAGAGACAGATAATTCCACCTCTTTAAATTGATGGTTTATTTTCGCGACCTGTTTTAAGCCTGTAAAATCAATGGATCTTAGACCTAGAAAAATTATGAATACGGCTACGGTGTTCCCGCCAAAGGACGCGACCCTCCTTGGCGCGGGTGTCGAGAAGTAAGCAAGGGAACCATACTACGGCATTCCCGGCAGGCGACGCAACTTCTAATATGGCGGCGAAGTCGAAAACTCTACAAGCCACATGCTTGGGAAAACCAACTACAGTCATAAAACACGCAAAATCAAGAATAACTATTGGTTGTTGGAACGTCGGATCTGTTACACAAGAAGCTACGCAAGCTCTCCTAGTCTATGAGATGGAGAAGTACAGTATTGACATATTATGACTTTCTATGACCAGAATCTCCGGTTCTGGCTCAACAGTAATTACAGCGCCCGATACGTTACAACAGCTCCGCTTTTTCAACTCTGGATTAAAACGATAGCTCTGGACCCCATGGCGTTGGTTTCATCTTGAACCAAAGAACCAAAGAAACGCACTTCTTGAGTGGGATCCTGTTTTCCCCGACTGGTTAGGATTAGGCTTAAAGGAAGCCCTGCAAACGTATCCATTCTCTCCGCATACACCCCTACTCATCCTGCCGCATTTACTGCTAAGGATGAATTCTATTCGCGATTGCAATAACTTCTTTTTCAGTTGCTGCACGAGACTACCTGTTATTGCAGGGGACTTAGACGTGAGAGTTGGTCTATCTGATACCACGCACGTCCTTGGAAAGTTCGGACTGGGGCATAGATGGGAAAGTGGGCAAAGGCTGGTAAACTATGCTTTGATGAATCATCTTGGTGTAACCAACATCATATTTCAGCACAAGCCAAGCCATCTACTGACCTGGCATTCCAACGACAGTGTCACTAAGGCCAAAATTTACTTCATTCTCGTCCACCAACGTTGGAGATGTTCAGTAATAGACTCCCGCTCTTATAACGGTGCAGACACATGCTCAAAATCAGGGTCCGATTATAAGCTAGTGCATGCAAAAATACCCTTCGTCTTGCATATCGAAGAAAGAATAAACCGAAAACCCGAATCTACATCGGTAAGCTGCAAGATATAGAAGTTCGACTAACTCTAAATATGGAGCTAACAAAACCCTTTAGATGCCCTAAACTTGAATGAAGAGGAAAACTACGACCCTGAACAAAGATGGGAGACCTTCAAAACAGTAATAAGAGAGACCACTGAAGATATCCTAGGCCGAACGAAAGTGAAACGACAACACTGGATTACCACCCGAACCCTGTCAATAGTCAAATAACCTAGGAGAAAGATGAGCGGCCCTAAACATGTCACGGAAGAGTTTCACAGACAGGTCAAGCGCTCTGCTCGTCTAGACCACCACAAAACGTGGGAAGATACTGATTTGTTTTTAGAAAAAGCAGTACGCGCTCATGGCACCAACAAACTCTACCAGGATCTTAAGAAATCGACTAGTAAGAAAGCTGCTGTGGCTGAAGCTGCCAGAGACAGAGCAGGAAAGTCATCAGCTGTCAAAAGGAACGTTTGATCATATGGAAAGATCACTTTCAAACACTACTTAACCAATCCCCATCATGAATTCTTGGTTGTCCCCCCCCCCTTGTGTTAAAAAAAACCTTTCAGTAACGAGCTGGCCCATACTATCCACAACAAGAGCGGAAATACTCGAAGCGATTAAGGCCCTGAAGAACAACAAAGCTCCAGGCGAAGATGGTCTCCCCCCAGAAATATACAAACAGTGCCCCAAGTATAGAGAACCAACACTTTCCCAAAGGATGGGAAGGCATCATTATTCTTTCTTTTTACAAGAGAGTTGATAAAACTGAGAGCAAAAATTACCAGGGAATAAGTCTAATTGCAATTGCAGTAAAAATTTTGGGGATTGTCCTCCTTAACAGCTTCAAGGGGGCAAGAGAGAAACAAACTCGTGAAAATCAAGCCAGTTTCTGACCTGGCTGCACTGACAATATTTTGGCACTCCCCCTTCATTTCCACATTTGATTCGATCACTCTCCAAACACTTTGGAAAATTTTAGATAATGATGGAATGCCCCTGAAATTTGTCAACCTACTTAAACCATAATACAAAGGTTCTGTGAGCTGAGTTCGAGTTTACAGAGAAGAAACCGAAAAATTTCCGATTGAGTTTGGAGTGAAACAAGACTGCTTCCTGTCTCCGACTCTGTTTAACTACTGTATTGACTGGGTGCTGGAAAATGCACTATCTTCTCATTCAGGACTTCAGACTCGACAGAACCATTCACTTGGAGAACTTGAATACACTGACGATGTCGCAATCTTCTCGGACCCAGAGAAAGCTCAAACTATGCTTGATGAGGTTGTTACTTTGGGCAGATAGCACTGACTTGAAAGTCAGTACAGGGAAGACAAAATTTATGCCAGTAAATCACACTGATCCTATTTCGTTAACTGTATAATCAAGTACAGATGGAGCAGGCCAGCAGCTTCACATACCTTGTCTCCCAGCTTTGTACTGATGGATCTTCTGACGTCGATATTCAATAGCGATTAGAGAAAGCACAGACGGTCTTTGCTTACCTTACAAAACCGTTGTGGAACCAGCGTGAAATTAGTGTAATAACTAAAGTTTGTGTCTACCTGACTTTGGTTCTAACAATCCTTTTTTATGGATGCGAAACTTGGTCAATAAAGCGACTACGTGGAAATGCACTGAATGTGTTTGAACTTAACTGTCTGAGTAGCATCCTCAGGTTAAATCTGAATGACCGCATATCAAATGTGGATATACGACGAATATGTGGTATCAATGAGATACGTTGTCATCACGATCAAGGAGTGTCGACTGAAATGGTTGGACCATGTCTTACGGAGGCCAACAGAGGACTTTACTTGCCAAATCCTTCTAGCTGAGCCACTTAGCTCATGGAAGAGACGCCAAAGAGGACAGAGGAAAAGCTGGTGGAACTTGGTTAAATCAGACCTTAAACCTATTGGAGGGTTCGGAAAGTTTGGTTATAGATGGACAACTCAATGGCTCCCATTTGCAAAGCAGCTGGCAGTAGACCCCACTAGGTGGTTCAAACAGATCTCGAAGATCCTAGATACCGGGTAAGGTGGAAACACCTGATTCCCGCTACGAGTATAAGCACAAGTACGGTTTTACGTAGTAGACCCCAATACGTGGTTCAAACAGATCTCGAAAATCCTTGATACCAGGCAAGGTGGAAACGCCAAAAGCACAAGAAAAGAAGTAATTTATCACAAACATAAAACAAAACCTGATTTATGTTGTCATAGATACGAACGGAACATATGTCAAGCTAAGACAATACACCCAAAACGTAGCACATATAATTTTTTTTCCTGACTTATTTTGGTAAGGACAATTTGCTTCCGCGTACGAAATCAAGATTGGGACAGAAACACTCTGCTAATAATTGTGAAATAGTACTTCATTGCAATGAAGTACTATTTACAATCGTTGCCAAGACACTTACGTGAAGATACAATTTTCTAGCCTTAAATGTATCGTATACTAACTTAAAGTAAACCAGTTAGTACGGTAATTTAACCCCTTGCCCCTCAAAATAAAGATTTTCAACGAAAAGCCAATCTTTGTAATAGAGATGGAAGCAATTTTTTATTATCAAATACATAGGAATCATAATGCCGATAGAAAAAAGACTTTCTCTATAATAGCCTCAATCACTTTGATGGGTAACCTACCCATATAATGTGTCTTTAAAATATTTCAATTAAGGTACCAAGTAATCTTACAAACATACTCGCAGGAACCCGTCAACCCCTCTTCATTTTACAGATGGGGTGAATTGACGAAAAGTACCGAGGCATGATATTGTGGGTAGATTCTTTATAAATAAAACTTAAGGCAGATACTTTTTTGATGATTGAGAAGTCAAGAAAAGGCACTAGGAACGTTCGTTGATTTTGAAGTGAATTAAAGATTACAATAAAAAATATTCAGTTGTATTAAAAACTACTTCAATGACTGATGTCTCTCCATGATCCCAAATGAAAATGAAATAATCGGCAGAACAACCATAGAACCGATGCATCAGAAGAAAGTTATTTAAAGGTGATATCTCACAAATTCCACGTAAAGAGTGACCAAAAAGGATGACAGAATGGTACACATTGGGACACCTATGCTTTGAGTAAAAGATTGGTTTTCCTAAAAGAAATTGTTACACGTACAAATTAGGTGTATCATAACGACGATGGCGAATTTCGGTCTCCTAAGTCACCAGCACTCCTCTTTCTCTCACACACTGTAAGCTCTAACTCAAGGATAAGCAAAATTATCCTTTTTGGACCCACGCAAGAACTTTCCAGAATGTAATTTAATATTTAACGATCCAGGCTGAATTTAACTGTTTACATAAGAACCACAGAGCTTTAGCCCTTACCACATTCTCACAGAAGACCAGGAACGGCGACAAAGATAAAAAAAAAAACACCAAACTGCTGCACCCTGAACACAATTCTTTGAGTGATATTTTATATTACTTATTTTATTCCGTTAATTTTGAGCTTTTCTTTAAAGAAGAGCTACTGAATCCAAACAATTGACTTAGTATTCTCTATGATCTATGACACCCTTAAAAGTTAAGCCTATAAGCACATCTCGCTATTAAAAAAACTTACCTTCACCTTCCCTTGCTCTGAAAGGTTCATCCTCAGTAGAAAGTCTCTGGAGAGCTGTTTCGACAAACCCTCGAACCTGAAATGTATTTCAACTAGAGCAATATCCTCTTCTCATGAGTGAGGAAGAAACAAACAGTATAAAAATGTCAAGTTTAGTAGGGAATAATCTCAAACTATAAGGAGTCTAAGTTAGGTTTCAGCAAAATACGTTTTCTCTCTTGGCCATGCTACTGTCCTAATGGAAGATCGATGTTTTCACCATATTGTTGAATACAGCAGAGAGGGACTGGCGTTTCCCTGGCGTGAGGAACTCGACCCACCTTATCCTTTAATGAAAAAAGCAGTGCCGGTAATATTAGGTAGCCATGTTAAATTATCAAAAAGTATCTAATTGGGTTAAGTCATACACATTATCCAAAGCATACATTTAAAGTTGGCACATTACGTTTGCTTCAATTTTCTAGGCTTTATTTCTGTACCTTTATCAGCATAACTGTTCAAGTTTTTGATTTCTAGTACCCAGTGAAAATACAACCAGAGCTAATACATGGAGGTATGTGAGAGACGGATTCAGGTCAATGGCATAAAAGATCCATCGTCTAAGAAGAGGCAGAACATTTTTATTGGGAAATCTCCAACTATTCTAAAGGTATGACAAAAATTTTTGGTCACTTCGGAAAACATGTTAAAGTAAGCCTATTATACCCGTATACAAACTGAAATTACTGGCATGGTCTTGAATATAAGTAAAGGGGGAAACAATAAAAGAAGTGAAAGAACGTAGCTTCTTCATTGAATTGCCAAAAAGGCAAAGTGTAAGAAAGAGGAACAATTGTCAATCACCGTTAGATGTGCAATTCACTTAACGTACTAGAACGATTCTATTAGCTACGCTCGCGGACACAAGTGAAATCAATAGTTTGGACCAAGGGGTTAGACCCTTCTTGGTGTGCAACAAATTATTTATATTTTCTATTCTCCCTCAGCTATAAAAATACTTTATATTGACAACCATTCTAAAATGGATGCTACTTGACACCCTAAAGCAAGCATTCCACCCACACGCGTCGCATTAAATATATAAAGGACACACGCAAGAAGGGAGGAGGTCCAGGTCTATGTTATCCTATACCGATTTTTGTAGGCTTCTCCGAAAATTTTCTAAACTTTTTGGCGAATATTGTACAATATTTTGGCCGGAATGAGGCAGACTTTGTCTGCTGACCACGTGCCTCTGGATATGGGGTTTCTCCCCTAACTAAACACTCCGATCAGGACGGCCGCAACCTCATGTGGCGGATGGAGCCCACCCCGGGAATCTCAGTACCTAGGTTTAACCTAGCTCTAATCAGATTCCAGGCCTAGGGTCGGTTGGGCTAGCGACTCTCCACCCGAAAATTAAGTGCTACGAAAAGTGACAATATAGCCTCGGACCCGGATTCCCTTTTAAGATCTCGACCATCGCGCGTCAATGGACATGCTGACGATGTCAGAAAGACTGACAGAGTAAACCTTATGGACCGAAGGGGGCTACGAATAGCCACCTGGAATGTCTTGACTTTGAATGCACCTGCGTTAAAGAACCTACTCTTTGAAGAGCTTCGCAAGAATAAAGTGTCAATCGCAGGTCTTACAGAAACACGTCTTACCGGAAGCGGAGAAGAGCGAATAGGTAACAGTGACTCATTGCTCTGGTCTGGAGGAAGCTCGAGAAGAAATGGTGTTGGCCTTGCACTAAATAGCCTTACAAGGAAGGCCTTACTTTTACATGAAGCTGTATCGGACAGATTAATGAAGGCCCGCTTTGGAAACAAGCATGGCAAGATGACTGTCATCGTATGCTATGCCCCGACCAACGATTCTGATGATGCAATTAAGGAGGATTTCTACTCTGCCTTGTCCAGATGCCTTGCAATAGTACCCCCCCCCCATGACATAACTGTTCTCCTTGGCGACTTTAATGCGACAGTGCGCGATGATATGGGTTTATGACATGGCACAGTTGGTCCTGTATCCCCCGACCCACTTAACGACAGTGGGCTCCGCTTACTTGAACTGTGCCGATCTCACGACCTTTATATTGCAAACACCTACTTCCAACGCAAAACTATTCATCAGTACACGTGGTATAGTAATGACGGTCGTACAAAGAAGATGATTGATTACGTCATTATTTCCAAACGCTGGAGATCATTGGTGAAGAACTGCAAAACTTACAGATCAGCAGAGCTTGGAAACGCAGACCATAGGCTTGTGTACGCCGATCTTCGGCTTCGCCTCCATGCACAACGATCGAAAAGAAAACCCGTCGCTGCAGATATTGGGAAACTAAAGGAACCAGATACTCGCCAGAAGTACAGTATCGAGATATCGAATCGCTTCGAGGCCCTTGGCTCACTTAATAGCAGCAAAGATCTCTGGAAGCATTTTAAATTGCAGACCAGTGAAACAGCACAACGGCTAACTAATGAAACACTGCAAGTCATAGAGCAAAGACGGAAGGCAAGACTTCTTGGGGACATGACCACATATCGGAGGCTCAATGGAGTGCGGAACAGACTCATTCACCGGGATAGAACCCAGTTTGTTGCAAGGAAAGCCGATAAAATTGAGCTAGCTGCAAAAAAGAAAGACATGGGCAGCCTATTCAAGCATCTCCAAGACCTCACTGAAAATAAAACTCCCACCTTGGGTCCCGTCCTGTCCAGGGATGGTGCACTTCTCTCTGACGAAGGTTCTTGTCTTGAGCGGTGGAGGGACCACTTCTGTTCGCTCCTCAACAATACTGGTCCGTCTGCGCCTCCTAATGATAGTCCCAGCCAACCTTGCAGTCAAAGACCTGGAACAGATGTTCCTCCAGATGAGCCTTTCAGCCCCTCAGAAATTGGACATGCAGTAAAAAGACTCAAGAATAATAAAGCTGCTGGTATCTGTGGCTTAAACTCAGAGCTGCTAAAATATGGAGGTCCTGCAATGCTCCTGTTTCTACACACCCTGTTCTCTACAATCTGGCAAACAGAGATAATTCCCGAGGATTGGCGGAAGGGTGTCATCATCCCCTTATGGAAGAGAAAAGGCTCGAGAAGTGACTACTCCAACTACCGGGGAATAATCCTACTGTCAGTCCCTGGCAAACTGTTTTCAATGGTCCTGCTGGATCGATGTCGAAGCACCATTCGAAAAATCCGGCGACCGGAGCAAGCTGGTTTTATGTCGGATCGTTCAACCATCGAGCAGATTTTCACGATTCGACAAATAGTAGAGAAGACTACAAAGTTCCGACAGAAAGCATTTATTGCCTTCGTTGACTTCCGTGCTGCATTTGACTCAGTCGATCGAAAAGCTCTTTGGCAGATTCTAGAGTTGACTGGCCTACCCAAGAAATATTGCAGACTTCTCAAGGCGCTGCACCATGGGACGGAGAGCTGTGTACAAGTAAATGGTCGGCGCAGCCCGTTCTTTCAAATCAAGACAGGGGTGCGCCAAGGATGTGCAGTGGCCCCAGAGCTCTTCAATGTCATCATACATTACGTTATGACAAAATTCACTTCACGTCTCAGCTTTGGGCTCAAATTCGGAGATCATACCATCACAGATGTCGATTTTGCCGATGACTTGGCCATTCTGGCGGACTCCATGGAGCAGCTACTGGAAGCGCTCCGAAATCTGCGAGAAGAGGCTGCCAAAGTAGGACTGCATATAAACTGGAACAAAACTAAAATTATGGCCATAGACCCGTCTTCTCCTGCTGTTAACTCTCCAGTTAGCCTGGACGGCACCACTAGCATCGAGGTTGTTAAAGACTTCACCTACCTGGGCTCCGTAATTTCTTCAAATAGCTCACTTCTCCCCGAGCTGCAGGCAAGATTATCTAAAGCGTCTTCTGTCATGGGTAGACTGAATCGTCACCTCTGGCGAAAACCAAATATCAATCGCACAACGAAACTGCGGATCTTCAACGCCCTAGTTGGCTCTGTGATGCTTTAAGGAGCTGAGACATGGCAAGCATCAGCTGCAACCCTCAAGAAAATAGACGTATTTCATGCAAAGAGCCTGAGGAGGAATGAGGGCCTACGATGGTCCGACTTCGTCAGCAATGAAAAGCTTCTGCAGCTCACAAAGCAGTCTTGGTTTTCGACTCAAGCAGCCGAGCGAACCTTACGATGGTTCGGACACCTGCTTCGAATGCCACCACATCTACCCGCAAAGATGATCTATGACTTCGACTCTATCAAAGTTGGTTGGAAGCGACCTCGCGGCCGACCAAAGAAACGTTGGTCCGACAGCCTGTCCGAGTTCTTGGCGATGGCAAACATCAGACAGGGCGAAGAGCAAATACTCGCCATGGACCGAAGTGGGTGGAGGAGGCAGACGTCACTCTCTACGCCGAGCAGTGCCCGGCAGGAGACTTAAACTAAGCTAAAGCTAAGCTCCGAAAATTTTAAACTTTTTGGTGAATATTGTACAATATTTTGGCGCATATTAATGCAAAATTTTTTACTCAACTTTGGGAAAAGCTTTAAAATTTATTTTTATTATCTCGTTTAATAATAGATTTGTTTAACATTTAAACACATATTTCGTCACATAAATCGGCTGTTTTTTTTGTTTTTTTTACAGATTAGCCTCTCTTGAGAAAAAGTGCCGAGGACACTACAAATGAAGTATGATTCTTTAAATGGGTCAAGTGGAAACTTACCCAGCCATATATGCCTTATAAAAATGATGAAAACCGCAGATCTCAATTTTTGATGTAAAAGACTTCCATATGCAGTTAGATAGTTTTACGCTTAACGGGTGTCAAGTTTGAAAATAAGGAAGGGGTCTGAGAAATCAGCAGAAAATGAGTAAAAATAATATATCATAATTGAGCTCTAGAAGTGTAACTTCCCTGACAGCTGAAACAAAGACAAACACTGCCATAAATTTAAGCTACGTATTAATATGGATGTTATTAACATCATTCAAGATTAAAAACTTTAAATTATTTGTTAATTGACTTACCTCCAAAAACATGTTTTTAGAAGATCTTACCTACAAACCACAAGACCATCATTTCCTCAGGTTTTAAAAATCCCACTTTTATTACTTAGTTTTTACATATTCCCTCTAATCCATATATGTTCACCAGTTCAATTGAACATAATGCACCTTTTCTTTGAATGTTGTATTGCTCAATGATATGTTGCAGATAAATTGGGTGTTACAAACGTTGGCTGAGCTTGTTTTTAAACAAGAAAAATTCCCCTTGCCTCTTTAACAATTCAATTTTGACAAAAAGGGAGAGAATTTATGAAACAAGAAAATCTTAATAGTTATGAAACAACCAAAACGAAAATCGTAGAGAATCCTAGTTTTTAGGTTAGAATAGATCGAAGGTGAAAACAGGGGGCAAAATATTTTCATTTTGATGTCCTTGGTACTAGAAAAAATGCACGCTTATCCCCGTAAGTTCCTTGTAGATATGATCTATCATCTCTCCCTCCCCATTTAGTGTCCTATAATGTTGGTGTGTTTTACTATTTTAACTGTAGGTGCGCCAAAAAGATAGTGAGCAACTTAACAATTTGTTAAAGATTTGCACCTAATTGGACGCAATTCATGTTAGCTTTTGAATATCAAATTATTAATAAATTTGAGATTCCCGAGTAGTTTTTTTTTACCAAAACTTAGAAGTGTTTGGTTATTAATTCTTAATGAAGTATTTTAAACACCAAAATAGGCCTTTTAATTAGGCAGAGTCTGAAATCTTAATATTTGCGCATGGCCCATGACAAGCAAAGCTTCTTGGGCCGAAAAGTTTTTTTTACGTTTATAATAGTGTTTTAGTATTAATAAAATGACTGATTGATTGATTGATTGTAGGTTTATCCTATGTTCGTCACAACAAAAGCTAAGAACAAAAGAGAGAAAAAAAAAAAAAAAATAAAGCTACACTTAGAATGACTTTTTAACTTTCGTAGATGAAAATCCAGTACTAATAAAACACATCCAGTCCTTATTCCACACTTCATATTAACTCACTCAGAAAATAAATGGGACAAAGCTCTTCAAAAAACCCATCAAACCCGCTTTAAACCACACCGACTGTCCAAAAATGATGTTTCTTCGTGATGTGTTTTATTTTTCCTCTATCCGTGGATGAAGAAAAGAAAAAGAAGTAGGCGAACGCTGGTTATAGAATAGTTTGGACAAAACATGGTCTCCAATAGCCTGTAAAAGTTTTCGCCAGTACGTCGTACGAGAAAAATATTCCTGCAGTTAAGGTGCCAACTGACGTTAGAAGTTGGTTCGATCCAGTGGGCTATCTTATTTCTATGGATCATTTCGATGAACTGTTTTGTGTTACACGGTAAAGGTTATGGGAGAACATGGTATATAATGGGAAGGTAAAAGTCTCCTCGACTTGGATTTTTCCGATGATTCCAGAGACCTCGACAAGATGAATGAATTTTTGGAGGATATAAGACTCCAAAGTGCAAGAATAACTTTGGAAACTAATATTGAGAAAATCTATTAGACTATTAATATTTGAGGGTGAAGAGCTGAGGTTAGGTAACGAGAAAATCAGCCAAGCGATTAGCATAGCTTACCTGGATATATGGTTACTTCAATGATAATATAAATACAAGGTAATTATTTGTGAGGATGATGGATGCGCTGAAACTATAAAAATTAGAATAGCCAAGGGAGTTACTCCCAGTTTAAAAAAGTTTGGAAGATAAGTCTATGGACTAAAATTAGAACGTTCGCAGCCACAGTAATGACACTAGTTAAGCATGTCTTTGAAACGTGGGTGCTTCGAAACGGTAACAGAGATATTGTTAAATGTCTTCTAGAGATACTGTCTAAGGATAATTAGGTATTCATTCCACCGACCATTTATAAACCCATAAATTGTACGAAAAATATGACTCAATCCTTCTTCCTTGGTGTTTAACGAAAGAACCATTTAGATGAGTGGGAAACGTATTAAGGACAAAGGATGATAGATTGCTAAATATTGTTCCTTTTGGCCATCCATATGGGATAGAACAAAAAGCAGGTTGTCTCCGAATGAGATTGGGATAAGATTATAAGAAAGGACTTAAAGGAATTTGGAACTTATTGGGAGAGATTAAAAAGTGAAACTTCAAGTTTATTCGGGTTGAGGAGGAACTTGCGCAGCTGTGGTGGCCTCAGGCGGCTTGGTGTCACAATGAGTTGTTAGTAGTAGTTAAAAGTTATAGAAGGCAAGCCAAAAAGAGAAAGACATGAGATATAAAAAAAGAAGACCTCTATTTTTCTCCACGTTTGGATTTTGAACATATGGCATCAATATTTATGAGGGTACAATACAATCACTGGAGATTATGAATGTGGTTTTTAAAAAAGGGGAAGTACCAACTAATTAGAAAAAATTTAATTAAACCCTTTTATAAGAAAAGTGATACTATTGAGTGCGGTAATTACAAGGGTCTTGGTGTCATTTCTGCTGGAATATGTACCAAACAACCTTTTGATGTTAGCAGTAGTTAAAATTTATAGAAGCAAAGCCAAAAAAAAAAGAAATTAGAAAGGAAAAAAGAAGACCGTTATTTTCCTCCACGTTAGGATTTTGAATATACGGTGTCAATATTTATGATGGTAGGACATTTATTGGACAAAACTTTTGAATAATAAAACCCACTTACTTCTTTATTAGCACCTCGTGGATCTAGTTCCAAAGCTTCATTAAAATATTTCTGTGCCTTTTCAGCATTCCCTAACTTCTTATAAACTTTACCAAGAAGGAAGAAAACCATTGATTCCTTGGGTATTTCTTCTTTCAAACTTAGCAGCTCTAATAATGCATCTTCATGTCGATCAGCTGCAATTAGTATTGAAGCTCTATGGTACCTACTTGTAGGATTCTTAGGATTGATAGCAACAGCATTATCCACAGTTTGTAATGCTCGTGTCGTTCGATTTTGTGCTTGATAAACCTATAAATGAATACTAAGCGTTATACATCATAGCCTGATAAAATTTTGTGCACGCAATTTATGACAACAGAAGGTCTTCTTAAAAAAAAGAGAAAGATAAAGAGAGAAAGAAAGAAAGAGAGAGAGAGGAATGGGAGAGGTGGCAAATACGAGAGGAGAGAGAGCAAGAGAGAGAGGAGTAATAAAGAGAGGGAGTAACTACAGGAATTTGTAGATGGAATTTTTTGGGCGGCGTGAAACATTCAGTCCGAGATCAAAATTTCTTAAATACTATTGCTCGGGGGTTAAGGCCTTAGATTACCGTTTGGGAGGTCAGTGGTTCGGATCTCATTGATAGTAGATCATTTATACTGATTTGAAATATTACTTACTATTTCTAAGATAGGATACTTAAACTGCAATAAAATTCGCCATAGAAAATTCTACATAATGTTGCTTTTCTCTGACTAAAAGTGGTACGATATAAACTTTAATCGGCTGGTATCCTTGCTGTTATTCTTTTAAGAATAATTTTGTCCTTCATCGCAAATTATCGGAACAGATTCAAACATCATTCATTAAAACAAGTTAAGTTTTTAAGGTTTAAAAATCAGGTAAATCAAACAGTTCGTGGCAACGAACTGTAGTAAGGAGCGACCCGGCTCAATAATAACCAAAACTCTAAAAAATTGAATTTTGATATCAATAGCTACATCAAAAGAATCGCATTTTAATGCTGATTTTAAATATATAAGTTTCATCAAGTTTAGTCTAACCTATCAAAAGTTACGAGCCTGAGAAAATTTGCCTTATTTAGGAAAATAGGGGGAAACATCCCCTAAAAGTCGTACGATCTTAACGAAAATGACACCATCAGATTCAGCGTATCAGAGAACCCTACTGTAGAAGTTTCAAGCTCCTATCTACAAAAATGAGGAATTTTGTAGTTTTTGCCAGAAGACAAATCACGGGTCAAAAATTAATATACAAATTTCATTTTAATAATTTCCCCTCCGCAATCCCTCGCTCTTTACGCTAAGGTTTGACTCTTTGCCACAATTCTACTTTTTAAAACAATTAAAAGCTTTAGCGTAAAGAGCGAGGGATTGCGGAGGGGAAAACTCATTTCATATACGGAGTAATTTCTGTTCGTTTTAAGTTTTAATGTCGCTCCTTACTTTCAGCTAAAAAAATCAGTTTTTTTTATTTAATTTCTGAACGTTTTTGAATTAATGCATGTTTGGTTTTGGCTCTCCGCACATAAATTATTAAAATGAAATTTGTATATTAATTTTTTTTTTTTGGCTAAATGGCTTTCTCTTAGTTTTGATCAGACGATTTTGAGAAATAAGGGGTGGAGAAGGAGGCCTAGTTGCCCTCCAATTTTTCGGTTACTTAAAAAGGCAACTAGAACTTTTAATTTTTAACGAACGTTTTTATTAGTAAAAATTTCCAGTAAGACCTACTGGAAGCTATCAGTGAAACGAAGCCAGGGCTAATAATTCCGCAGCTATGGAGTTTTGGCGTCAATTCTTCAATTAAGCGATATCAGACTTTTTGATATTTAAAGCAGACTTGAATATTGAGTTTGTAAAACAGCAAAGTCAGATGGTTTTGTAGGCTATCGGCCCCAAGACAGGTTAAGACTACTAGGCAATGGCCCTACGATTGGGAAAAAACCCAAATGATCAGAAGATCCAGTCAAAGTTTGGTCTAGAACTTGACAACAGGTTCGAAGCGGTCAGTCTATTCAGTGATGAAAATTCAGAGGCAGCTTAGAATTCTAACCAAAAAATGAAAATGATCTCATTCGTGAAACAATTGGCCTGAAAGTCTTCAAAGGAATAAAGAATCTCGGCCGAGCCGTGGAATCTGATAGAAAAGGGGTGACAAGTAGAAAAAGTTTCTCAAAGCTCCGTCCACTGATCCGACCCAAGCCCTCGTACTAGAGTATGCTATGTTTGACAAGGCTGTAAAGAAAAGTGTGCGCGGTTATAAGCATCGTAACCTTGAACAGTAAGCTGTGAACACTGAAGAAGCTGCTATCGGAGAGACTCTCGGTCAATATACCGCATCTCCAATGTGATAGTAGAAAAACGCTCAAAGATTGATGGACCGCCAAAGATGATAATGGACAGCTACTT
The DNA here is from genome assembly GCF_032884065.1 of Artemia franciscana. Taxonomy (NCBI): domain Eukaryota; kingdom Metazoa; phylum Arthropoda; class Branchiopoda; order Anostraca; family Artemiidae; genus Artemia; species Artemia franciscana. The sequence continues at coordinate 30,379,068 of NC_088873.1, forward strand.
ACTGATCCTGATTAAATGAACGAATCCTGGGCGATGCATTTCGAAAAGTTGCAAAATAGAGCGTCATCTGTTGATCCTCCAGATATACTAGAAACGCCAGTTCTAAACCTAGCCATTGATACCAAAATACCCTCTGGTGGAGAGATGCTATGGGTGTATGAAAACTACAGCAGAGAACCCTCCAGGGGAAGCCTAGGTCGCGACCGAAATTATTAAATGCTTTAAAGTGGCACTTATAAATATGTGAAACATTATTTGCGACAGTCTGTAGAACGAAAGAAATTCAACAAGGTTGGATGAAAAAGCCCTTTCGTCAAAATATTCTAAAATACAAAGCTCCGAAGTGCAAAAACTGGAGAGACATCAGCCTTGTCTCAATACCTGATAAGCTATTGGTGACTAACCTCCATAACAAGATCAGCCCAGTACTGAGTGACCATCTCTGGAAGGAATAGCATGGATTTTAGCCTAGCTCATCATACTCTGATCTTACGTTCACTCTCAGAATACTCTTAGAAGAAGCAAATGAATGGCGAAACAAGTTCTACTTAGTTTTCACAAAAAATGCTTTCAGAGGTCTATCGATATTACGGCATTCGCGATCAAGTGGTCCAAATCATTGATGCCTTATGCAAGGACTCAGAATGCTGTATGACGACAAATGATGGGAACAACAGATACTTCCGCATTATAATAGGGGTGAAGATAGGTTGTGTACTATCGTCGCTGTAATTTATCCTGCCCATTAAATATATTCTCTGTACCTGCGATGGTCATGAATTTCAGTTGAATAGCAAGAGACTTGCAGATGTTGAACTTGCAGAGGATAGTGGTCTCCTAGAGTTCTGGGAGCAAAATGTCTATTAAGATTTCAGCCTGATAAGACACGCTGTCGAACCTTTCGGCCTAAGTTAAAGGCCAAAAAAAGAAAATGAGTGGCGAAAAGTGAATCTTAGATTGACATACGATGCGAAAACTAGACGATAGAGCAAGTGATGGACTAAGTGTTTAGGAAGCGCAACCCACTATACAGAGTCGTATCAGCAAGAAGTCAAGCTCAGGATCGGCAAGGCAAATGCACCTTTCAGGAAACTGTCTTGATTCTGGCACAGTCAGGAGTTTTCTCTCCTACTCAATCTGAGGCTTTTCAACAGCAACGTCATCTTGACCCATTGCCACTGTTCCAAAACCTATCATTTAGACCAGAAACTTTAAAATAAACTTCTCCTGTTCGCAAACATGGTTTAAGACGCATTATAAATATCCACTTGACCTCAAAATTAAAGAACGCTAGTACAAGGGAAAAGATATCTCAGCCATTGATAATCGAAATCATTAAATATCGGAAGTAGAGATACCTAGGGCATGTGATTTGCATGTCCGAAACCCAACTACCAAAGGTCGTCCTCCAGTGGCAGCCAAGCGGTAACAAAAACAGAGGGCGCCCCAAAAGCAACCTGGGACTCAGCTACCGAGCCGACCTCACAATGTCAATGCCTCGCTCCCACCAAAATGAGGATGTTTGAGCGGCTGTAGAAACCAGATATGAATGGCGACTCTTCTTGGATGCCATAAGTGCCTCTGGAGGCAGAGAAGGATCTAAGACATATGGTATAGTCTGATGGCCTCAATATCAAAAAGCCAGGGATATGGACAGAAACTCGCATAACTGGAGAATTTATGTCTAAAATTCCAATCCTGCAGGCGAGCTTAATACCTTCCAAAGACCTAAGAAGCGCCAGTGGCGAGATCTGTTAAAGACCTGTCCCTGATTACCAGAAATAAAACTAGATCGGTCAAAATATCCCTTTAATAACTGATGCTGAAAAATCACAGCTCCAGGTGAGCTTAAAAATCTTGTTCTAATCTAATGAGCTTAAAGACCAATATTCAGACAAATTTAAGAAATAATTTTGATTTCTAAGTCTTAGGCCAAAATTCCTATTTTGGGCCATTAGCTTGATTATAAATAGCACATCGAATAAGATAGTCATATTAATTTCATTGAATTGGTATTAAAGCCAAATTTATAGAAATATTTTCAAGTATTTTCAGTTTTGGCGTTAATCCGTTAATTCAGTTTTGGCGTTAAATCTGAAGTTTGTATACTCGCACGGAAATTTCCTAAAAATTAGTATTGGTATGCCCCCCCCAACAAAAAAAAACCTTTAACATTTTTGGATAACAATTGGACTAAGTCCGCTCTAAAACGTGCTTGAATATATTTTCAATGCCTAAAAAAAAATACACGAACAGCATTTTCCCCACATGATGCTTATAACCAGCCATATAATAATCTAAGCCCGCCATGTTATTTTTTTGTTTGCTTTATGGATTTGACCTATTGGGTTTTAGAGCGGTACACAAGTATTTTTTTTTATATATAATAAAAACAATAAATCATTTGCCGTGAAGGAATGACAAACATAAAAATTCAAATTATTACTTTTGTAATTTTAAATTCAATACTTGTTCTTTTGCTTTCACTGAAATATTAACAAGATCATTCACAATGAGGTGTTTTCCATTATGAAACTAATCTAAAGGATTACGTCTTTAGTGGTTTGAAACCTATTCGTCTTAAAAAAGATGGAACAAAAAAACGACCTAGCACAAGTCAAGTGGAAGCACATATGAGGCAGCATTTCTTGCTAATGGTGTTTCAGGTGAAATTTGCGGGAATTTCTGCAAATATTGGAACAGGTGTTCATCACTGAGATAGAATGGAAGACTATTAAAAGAAAAACATATAACTTCCTTTTCTGTAAAATTTTATTCTCCTTTAAATCTGGCTATGGAGGCGTATTTGCAAAATTACTTTAGGAAGAGGGCAGACAAGGCCCATTTATTAAATCGTGTTAGAGCAATCATATTCATAACATACTTTTTAAATAGTGTATTTACTGAAACTACCTTTCATCGAAGCTAAGAAATTTTAAATTTTGATTTTCTATCTAGTATTCCACCAAACTAATTGTCAATATAATCAGCCCGAGGGATTTGACTTAGGTTTTACCTACCCTAACTGCGAGAAAAAAAGTGCCATTTCCAATTTGACCAAAGATAATTATTTGATTATTTTGACGGGTTTTATTCTAACTAATCTTTTTCATTTGAACAACGAACTTATGTAATGATGATTCATTTATTTTTCTAAACACAATTTATCCGTATACTGCTCCAATAATTTAGAATCGATTACGCATGGATGTGCTTCCCATGACGTTCAAAGTGACTTTCTTCCTAAATTGAGAATAAATGTCGTTATTTTCTTCCTTCTGTTCCTCGCTATCCCTTCACAAAATTGAAATCATATTTTTTTGGCATTTTCCTCGTGCAACTTTAGGTGACATTCAGCTCTTAACAAAAATAAGTTTCACTATTTTAATAGCAATTATTTTGACAGCCCTATTACAGCCGTAACCAATACATAGTGTACTTACCACAGCTAAATTACATGCTACAATCGGATTTGATCCATTTATGCTAAGTGCTTGTTTAAAACATATTTCAGCGCTGCCATATTTTTCGGCTTTATAGTTTAACGTTCCAAGCCCGTACCTAAAAAAAGAGAATTTTACCAACAAAAATTATTAAAAAAAGGTAAAAAAAATACGGCATTAGACTTTACAGTCCCTACCGGCGGTGCTGATCTCCGTTTCTTGGCCCTTCAGCCAGGAAGTGAAATGGGGGTTGGAAGCAAACCATACTGTGCTTTCGCACACCCTTCCTGTTTACCTTCCCCAGATTTCTCCAGGCACCCATTTAGAGCTGGGTCGACCCTGGCTAAACTTATGGTCACACCACTGACCGCCGTCCCAAACTAAATAATTGGGTACTCTAGGATTCGAACCCTCACCCTCTCAGACAAAGGGTCCTGAATCCAGCGCACAAATCCACAAATATAATTGACAAATATTGTCAATAAAATATAATTGACAAATATAATATCTCATGTGAAATTCAATCAAGCTATTTCTTTTGATTTCTGATACCATTATGCTTGAATATAAGAGATTTTGTAGACGAAGTCCATTCTTTTACATTTTCGAACTTTATATAGTCAAAACGATACTTCCTAACTGGAGTCAAACTCATCTAGCTCTTCCATAGCTTATGGAGGTTATAAACTCCGAAATGCACTGAATAATGATTTTAAGAATTTATATGGTATATGCTGATTTACAATTTTATAAAACCATTATTTAAAAATATTGCTATTGTCGTTATCGACAACCTATTATAACATCCATTTAAGCCATTAAATGTTGAAGTGTTTTATATAGCTCACTTGGAGGGCATCCACTAAGAAGTAATGGAAATACCAAGATTCACTTTAAAAACATCCCTGAGGGGAGAAAAAAATCCGAAGATAGTAAATAATTATAGATATATGCTAAGCTAGCCAAAGAACGTGTCGAAAGACAAGCATGAAATAAGAAACAAACGAGAATACTCTTTGTTAAGACTTCTCTCTCTTCTTAGCAAAGAATGTACACTCTTCTCTCTCTATACTCTCTTATAATTAGAGAGAGAATTAGAGTATAGAGAGAGAGAGAAACAATATTTTGCCCCTTCTCCCAAACACATACCTATAAGCCCCCTCACCCCCTTTTTAATGGAAGCTACGACTGTACACGATATCTTTAACTGTATGCAATGCTTGCTTGCCTTCAGACTTAAAAAAAAAACCTTTCAGATGATCCAGTAACCTTTCAATGATACACTCTTTGTTAAGAAGAGAGAGAAGTCTTAACAAAGAGTGTACACCATGTTTGTTTCTTATTTCATGCTTGTCTTTCAACACGTTCTTTGGCTAGCTAAGTATATATCTATCATTATATTCAAGTAATAGCATCACGTGGTTGTTTTCATATTTATGAATATCTGGAAGTTCGTAAGCTAACCAATTATATAAAGTACGAAATACTTATAGCCAGTATTATTTAGTAAATATACTTTTCCTAAGATCTCGTCGGGAATTCCAAAGAGGGGATAATACTCACACTGGTTTGTTTTGCGTGGTCTTGAGGTCCTCAAAGAAGCGTAAGATCCCATGCCACGCTGTAGTTTTATTGGTATATTAAATATAAAAAAAGTAGTTTTTTTTAACTGAAAGTAAGGACCGACTTTAAAACTTAAAACGAACAGAAATTACTTCGTGTAGGAAATGGGCTGTTCCCTTCTCAACACCCCGCTCTTTACGCAAAAGTTTGACTCTTTCTCTCAATTCTACTTTATTAAACAGTAAAAAACTTGTGGAATAAAACTCAAATCAGACTGAAGTAAATTATTTCGCTACAACTTCAACTAATATTGCATTTGGTTTAATACAGACGAACATTGAAAGAAAATGGACAAGAAACGGAATATAAACTTAGTGACCCATACCATGCTCTATAATCTCTTGGATTCAAGGCGGTTGCTCTGTTATATGCATCCTGTGCTTTTTCCAAGTCATCTATTGCCATATACTCAAGGCCAAGTAAAGTGTAGGCATAACTGAACCTCTCATCGAGCTGAATGGCTCGCTGGAACATTTTGATTGCACTTTCGTGATCTCTTTCCAAGGCTAAGCAATTTCCTGATGCACACCACGAAGACGGCGAAAGACGGCAGTTTTCAAGCATACTCTAAAAGTACAATCAATAGTACAAATGACTGGTGAGTAAACACTGGACTAACAATTAAAGAGAAAAGTTATTATGCTTACAACTGGAATAGATGGTAAAGATATTTTTTCTCATATTTCGCCTTCCAACAAAACTTAAGTACCCTATTTTACTAATTATTATAGAGAAAAATACTTTTTTTGTAGTAAAAAAACGAAATTCAAAACAAAACGCCTAAAAAATACTCAAGGCATAATGTAGGTCATGAATTACACGCTTTACTGGACAATGTGCTTCAAGTTTTCATAACTCTGGCCTTGAAGATTAAAAGATGGAATTAGATTAGGAAAAGCATGGCCAGACACGTAAACAAGGAGCTTTTGGCTCGTAATCTCTTCACCCGAGGCGTCAAGATTTTTGCGATTTTCCTTATATTTTAATATTTCCTATAAAATTCGACTATTTTTTAGTATTTTAATTTTAACTAGTGTCTTCCGTCGAAACAAATCACCTCGTATGTGTCTGAAAAAAGTAAAGTGCCATGTAGTAAGGTTTCACTTTACTTTTTGGGATAAAATGTTTGAATTTGCCTTTTTTACGTAGCCTTCTGAGAACAAAGCTGTGCAAAATTATGAACTAAATACTAAAGACAGCAGAATTGTTTGACAACTTTTTTTATGAAGAGAAGCAAAAAGTTTCTCCAAACATGACACACATTAAGAGAGCGCAGTTTGGAAAGTTCCTAGATCATCAGAGCAATAGTTTCTCGTCGCAATGCGCTAAACATTTGTCCTTGCGCGTGCACGAAGGTGGTGTCATGAGGATTGGTTTAGCTTCTGTGGTTTCATATGTGTTTCAAAAACCTTTAATGAAGAGTATAGGACTAGCTATTGTTTGTATATACTTGTGCTGTGGTATATATTGTAGTATGAATGCAGATTCTACGTGTTTTCTGTAAAGTGCGCAATTTAAGAGAGGGAGAAAAAAAATTCTTAGAGGCTAGAGCCTACTCAGTGCCTTGGGTAGGCTCTGCACGTCCTAACTCTTGTTATTTTACGTTTAATCAGAATTTCACTGCTCAAATAGAAAAAGAGTAGTTTTTTCCTATTATTTCTGGTCGTTTTCCTTCATTTAGGGGAAGAAAAATATAAAAATGCTATTCGCATTGAAGTAATCCAATGGAAGGGCGGTGGTGGTGGAAATATGTGTATATATATTTAAAGGGTTTATTCTAATCCTAATCTAATCCTAATAAAATTAGATTTTAGGCAATTTACGACTTTTTCGTCTGAAAACCCAACAACAAGTGTTTGCAAACAAGACAAATTTACTAGAAAATATTTTATCCTGGCCAGCCCCCCCCCCTTGATTTTTCCACCTCTTCTTAGATTTAGGCAAATTTTTTACCCCTTCTGCAGAATTTAAGCATGCAACTTATGGCAATGACCGCTACTTTATTTTACTCAGAAGTATTCTACAATATTTTCCATTCCTCATATTTTCCCAAATTTTAATTTAAAAATTTTAATTTCCATTAGGCCATTACCTTCTTTACTAGATTGTATCCAGTTTTATTCTCATTTCTTCCTTAGGTTTTCTTTAAACACATATACTTGATCAGTTTCAGTGGCTCGTTTGTTTGAAATTCACTCTGGCATTTTGTTTTAACGATGATTTATCCCTACTTAGCTTCTGAACTACTTATACTTGTAATATCTATTTAAATTTACTAAGTTCTAACCTGCGCGAGATCGGAGAGTTCAACGTTTTTTCCAAGTTGCCAAAGTGCAGAGCTATAATACTCCATCATATATGTTGACGCAATGTCTTTTTCTTTCGCAATGGAGAAAAACATAGCAGCTTCTTTATACTTTCCCATCTCAAAATAGGCTTTTCCCATGCTGGCTAGGACCCAGGGCGTCATTCTTTGATGTGCTGGTAGCTGTTCAAATAAATCCATGGCTTTTTCACAATTGTAATGGGCTAGTTCCAGGTACGCCTTGCCAATTGATCTCAGAAGTGTCATAAGTCCTTCTAAAATAATAAAATGATCTGTACAAAAGCATAATTTGGTGTTTTGGACGAGTAAAAAAAAACAAAACCAATCTAGATCTCGGTTTAAATCGGAGCAACGAGTCACGACAGAAAAAACACAAGTAGAGCAAACACTTACTGTTTTGCATAACGTGTAGACAACATGAAAATTGGTCCCACTTACTTTCAATTTTCCCATTTACCCTTAGATAATTTAGAAAAGAGTTTCTTAGAGTAAATCTATCGGTCCCTTAATCTAATTTCTTGCAAAGCCCAAATTCACTTCAAAAATATGAAAGGAAAACCCCTACCTTTTGAGCAAGTTGACTAATATAAAATCTTTTTTTTTAGTAGAAAACCTCTTTTTTGTAGCAATATAATACCTATTAGACTAGGATATTCTATAGATGAAGTTTTAAGGGAAGCACAACGTTGTTTGTGCAAAAATGGTTTTTAGAATAGGGGGATGATATGCTGACAAATTTTCATGCTTAGATTAATATTTTTGAATTTACTTAATCCTGAGATCATGAACAGGCAGTTGATTCAGCAGACAGAAGAGCTTAAAGAAGGTCCCAATTTTAGGCCTATATATTATGCCAGATAAGTGCGTTTAACTCTGCAGTGCTATGCATGAAAGTAGTTTATTACTTTTTTTTACCAATTTCTTACTGCTAAGAAGATGCCTATACTAATTAAAAGGCCAGAATTGTAAAAAAAAAACAAAAAAAAATTAATTTCTGACATGCAAAGCGTCAATTTCTATGTCCATACAGGTTTTTGTGACTATTTTGTTCAGTCGTTAAAACGACTCTTATTGTCCCAGAACAAGTCCTGAAACTAGTTTTTTTCATCGGAAAATAGGGAGTTTTTTCGCATGACTAGGCGATATAAAGTATAGTACCATAAGTCTTCCTGACGAAGCACAGGGACTATGGCCATGAAGTATGCGGCTGTTATTAACTAAAAAATTAAATTTTTTGTACAAAGTGTTTAAAAAGAAGTAAAGGGTGAAAGTGTAAATTAAAAGGATTAGAAATGGTCACACAATACATGAAACATAAAATTAACAAATATTAGTACGAATGAACAGATAAAACCTAAAATGAAGAGAAACTGAAACCCACACTCAAATCAAATTTAAACTGAATAAAACCTAAAACGCAAAAAAGGTATGACAAATAGACAAAATTTCAACGAGCAGAAATTACCTAGATATGCGTGTTACTGCCCAGTTAACCCCCCTAAACACTTGGGTGTCATTTGCACTATTTTTTTATGAGTGTTTTCACTATAAAAAGAAAGCAGGAAATAAACAAACAATTTAATAGGATAAATACATTTGTCACTTTTAATTTAGTTTTGCTGTAATAGACCGACACTTTCTTGTCACTATTTGTCTGTTTAGTTTCATTGTATTCAATATAAAGAAAAGTAGTGCCTAACTGAAACTTCTAAAACATCAATTGGTAATTTTTGAATCAATTTCCTTTATTTCACTGAGGCAATATTTTGAATTGGATGCAACAGAAGCAATAAATAATTCGCAATCTTTAAAAGAAATAAATGCTATTTAAAATATGTTTTCTTTTTAGACAAGCAAAACTAGCAAGTCGGAGAAAAAGAAGAGATTGCATAATTTAGAAAGTTTGGAGACCATTCAATTGTCGTCAGTAATAAAAGACATTCCCGATATGCATTTAGAATGCTAACCAAGTTGGAACTCCACATTTGCCTGCAAAACATCACTTTTCATTAATTTTTTTTAAAGCATCTATTGGCTTATTTTTGAAAACCATTTATAAGTAACTACTACAGTTTTAAGGAACTAAAAATGTTAAATACCAGAAGAAAATAAAAGCAGACAAAAAAGGACAGGTTGGGAGAGATACAAGAAAATGCAACAAAACAGCAACAAGAGATTGGTAGCGGTAATGAATAGATTAAAACTTGAAGCGCTATAACTGTTCTTAACCTACCTGCTGTCTTCTTTTGAATTATCACAGCTTCTTTCAGCAGTTCCTGTTGAGATAGTGAAGCCGGCGTCTCAGGCTTTTCCTCCATTAGGATTTCATTTCTGAAGCTTTTCTCATGAATTTCTATTTTGTTTCTTTCATTCAAAGTGTCCATTTTGGATATACGTGAGGATCGAGATTTACGAAGAGGGGATCTATGTACAGCAGTACGAGATTTACTTGGAGGAGCCTTACTATTTTCCTGCAAAAACATTAGTTTATGAGGATCCGACTACAAAAAGGAGGTAGCGGTACCAGACTGAATTATATAATAACCATTATAGTATAATATAATACGGAATATAATATAATATAATAAAAATACATAAATAAATAAAAATGATATAATGTAATATGGAACGAGAGAAAATCAGAAAAAAAACAATAGTTGTCCTCTATTAATATATAAAAGACAACTTGATTTCAAATCTTCAGGCAATAAAAAATTATCCTACACCTAAGGGGTTTGCCAACCCCCTATTCCTTTCACTCACTATGCTAAGGTCTTAACATACCATAAATGCCAGTTAGCTATACTATCATTTTCTTTGTCCTAAATTTAAGGGGAGCTAACACCACCTCAGCCAACTGCTCTTTCAGCAAAAGTTTAATTCGTACATAACAGTCCCTCGAAAATGAAAGTAAACAACTCGGATTATAGAACGGTAGAAACGAAAGAAAATTAGAAAATGAAACAATAGTCTGTCTCTATTAATTTGTAAGAGACAAATTAATTTCAAATCAAATTTAAGCGCAAAGCTAAATTTTGAGGCAATCAAAAATTATCCTACACCTAAGGGGTTAGCCACCCCCTAAGCCCTTCACTTATTACGCTAAGGTCTTAGCATATCATATATGCTAATTAGCTATACTATCATTTTCTTCGTCCTAAGCTTTAGGGGAGCTAAAACCCCCTCAGCCCACTGCTCTATAATCAAAAGTTTACTTCGTACATAATAGTCCTTCAAAAATGAAAGTAACTCTTGAACAAAAATACGTCATTCCTTTTTATTTTAAAAGAGAAGGGTCTGAAGTAAAAAAAAATGATTTAATGGATGGTAATTAGGTCTTTCAGGGAGGTGAGTCATTGGAACTACTGCTCCTGGTGGATTTTCTCCATCCGTTCCACCACCTTTATTCAGGTTCCCGAACCAATGTGATCCTTTATTTTACGAACAAATACTCCTACAATGAAATAGCCTATTTTATATCAACACTCAAGATTGATGTTTCGCACTTATTTAAAAAAACATAATTTAAAAAAAAAACATGGGTCTAAAGCCTCTTTCGAGGCTTCAGGCCCATGGTTCACCCCTCTTCCTCCCCCCTCATATATAGTCCTTTTGTAACCATGTAACACTGTACCACTATAAACTATGAAGATACACAAATTGGAAACATACAAAAGTAACCACTTCAGTTAATGAGAGGAAAATGCAATAGTCTTCCACAAAACTACCACAAATCACTATCAATAAATCAACGATGTTAAAACGAACCGAAACTACAATAAATAGACTAGTGAAACTCAAAACGAGCAAAAATTAACCTGAGTAGGACAGAATGCCCCCATGCCTTTTGAAGACAAGAACATAATCTGCGCTTTACTGAAAAAAACAAAAACAGAAAACGAATGACCGTGGATTGTCATTCTAACTGATATATACCGATATTTATTCCTTAAATTTTTAATAATTTTTTATTTATGAAAATAAAAAAAAGTGGAAACATTAAAACGTATTTTGTTTTCAGTAAAGCGTAAATTCTGTTCTGGTCTTGAGAAGGCTTGGGGGGTAATCAGCCCCACTTAAGTTAATTTTTGCTTGTTTTGAGTTTGACTCGGCTATTTATTGTAATTTCTGTTCGTTTTGAGTTTCATTTATTTATTGATAACGATTTGTGGTAGTTTTACGCTTGGAAGACTATTTGACTATATTTCTGCTCATTTTTGGCTTAACAGAGCTCTTACTTTTCTTTGAAAACTTGTTTTGCGGAAAAATTTTTAAAATAATTTCTGTTCGTTATTTATCAACATAGTCTCTTTCATGGGAGAAAAATAAGATTTTACATCTTTTCAGTTTGTTTCTATAAGAATCCATAGTATGGGTTGCTATTCGAATGTTGAATTCAAAAAGTACTGAAATTATATGTGCACCCTTTTGACAATCCGTATACACATAACGGGTTTTGATTTAGTTCAATACTCCTTTCAACATTCTTTGAAAGGCTCACCTGAATACCATCGTCTTCTTGAAAAGTGAAATTCGAATATGCATAGCTTTCTCAAAAACATATACTACGTGTAAACAATGAACGAATTGCCTAACTTACAGCTCTTGCCTTGAGGACTGTGGGGAGGTTGACATCCCCATAGACATAATTACTGGATCTTTCAACATATTGAACAAAATAGCTCTCTAAAAATTTTGATCAGAGATTCTTTGGGATCTGAAAGACTTGGTGGGGAGCCTGATTGCCTCCATTTCACTTTTCAGTCTTAAAAACGGCACTATAACTTCCGAATTCTGATTAAATAAGCTCCAACCGATACAAAGTTTATACGACTGTCCGTTCCATAAAAACCTTACATGCCCCGGGCATAATTACAACCCTTGCCCATAGGCTCTAGGGGATTGCGTCCACCCTAAAGACATTTTTAAATGATTTTCGGACTATTGGTAATAAAATGGGTATCTCACAATATCAACTGATATGTGTTTTGGTAAAAAAAGATTTCAAGGAGAGGGCTAGTTGCTCTCCATCATGTTTGACTCTTAAAAGGGCACTAGAACTATACATTTCAAATCAAATGAGCCTCTTTAAAGTTCACACGAACACCTATTTCGAAAATCCTTATATGCCCCAGGAGCATAGCTTACAACCCTTACCCCAGATTCTGGGGGATTCTCTTCACCCTAAAGGCCTTATTATATGATCTATAGATTCTTTTTGAAAAAATAGCTATCTCAAATTTTTACCGGATACATTTGTGGAAAATACAACGGGGGGGGGGGGGGGGTGCGGCTGCCCCCAATCATTTTGACTCTTAAAAAGAGAAATAGAACATTCGATTTCCAATCGAATGAGCCCCCTCCGGAGTTTATACGACCACCCTCTCCATAAGAACCTTATATGCCCTCGAGGTATAGCTTATAACTCTTGCGCTGAGGACTATGATGGGGGTGTCGTCCTCAAAGACATAATTTCCAAACCTTTCGACTACGTTGAACAAAATGGCTATTTCAAAATTTTGGTTAGATGTGTCTTGCGAATTGATGAGCGTGGGGGGGAGGAACTTGTTGCCCTCCAATCACTTTTGACTATTAAAAAGGCCCTTTCAACTTCCAATCGAATGATCCTTTTTTGAAGTCTCTACTACAATAAATGGCTATCTCAAAATTTCTATCCAATACATTTCGAGAAAATACAAGGTGTTGGGGGGGGGGGGGTATTCACCCTCTGACTACTTTAAATCTTAAAAAGAGTACTAGAACTTCTGATAACCAATCCAATGTGCCACTTACGAAGTTCATACGACCACCTTTCTATGAAAACTCGATGTCCCCAGGGCATAACTTACAGCCCTTATTCTGAGGGCTGTGGGGGGGGGGGTCATCCTCAAAGACATAATTTCCGGAGTAAAAGAGTGTAAGTGTACCAGGTTTTCAGAGCATAGATCGAATCTTTTGGGAATGATGTTAAGTGTTATTTGGACTAAAAATTGCAGAAAAAGTTTCTTCAACATACAAATATCAACCCTAACTATGGATTCTCATAGAAAAAAACTGAAAAGATACAATTTTTTTTTCAAAAAAAATATGTCAATAAAAAACGAAAAGAAATTAATTTAAAAATTTTTTCCACAAAACAAGGTTTTCAAAGAAAAGTAAAGAGCTCTATTTAGCCAAAAATGACTAGAAGTAAAGTCAAAGAATCTTCCAAGCGTAAAATTGCCGCAAACCACTATCAATAAATAAATAAAACTCAAAACGGACAGAAATTACAATAAATAGCAGAATCAAACTCAAAACGAGCAGAAATTAAATGAGTAGGGCTGATAGCCCCCCTGCCTTCTCAAAACCAGAACAAAATTTGCGCTTGACTAAAAGAAAAACAGATTCTAGTGTTTTCTTTTTTTTTACTTTCATAAATAAAAAATTATCATAACTTTAAGGAATAAATATCAGTACATGTCAATTAAACTGACAATCTAAGGTTCAAGGCTTTTTTTTGAGCCAATACTCGACAGCCGAACAAGTTCAAGCCAATAAGATGCAGAATGAATCGCTTCAGCAATTTTTTTCTTTGTTTTATGTCACTACTGATGCTTTTTTTTTCGTTTTTTCCCTGTGTTGTAAGAGATAGCGTAATTTAGTTGAGGCTTTTGCCAACACTATGAAAGCTGCAATAAAATGAACCAAAAAAGATCTTGTATTTTGACAACAAACTGTGGCCTTTTTAATTTCTTTATACTTCCAATTTTTGAGGTTAAAATGTTGATGATTACAAATAAATTTATACACTCTTTTACTGATTTTTTTGTGATATTGATTAAGGTTGTGATAAGTTCCGCTTATCTATTAACGACACATGTACAATCTCTTAAAAAGAATCCAATCAAAACGTCTAGGGTAGGAAGACTAATTATGACTGGATCATTAATTCACGACAGTCTAATATATACTAACCTTTACAGAGGAAGTACTTGAACCAAGACGAGTGCTCCGTCTGACAGCCGTTGGGTAAGGTGGTGGAGATGGAGATAAACTGGGAGTATTGTTTACGTTTCCAGATTGACTGAATGGTCCTCCCAATCTACTCCTCAATGAAACCTGTAAAATACAAAATAAAGTAAACACAACGGCTTTGGTGTTTGGACCACACTTAGGCCAATTACGTTAAGCGATAGATAGACTATAATTTTGTAGGTATAACAGCCAAACAATGAGCAATACATTATTTGAAATGCAATGTCTCATAAGTTAAAATGGTATTTGCAAAATATTACAACAGTCTACCTTATTGATTTTATTATGCTAAATAGATGGCTGACACGATCAATAAAGGAAACTACGACCTACAGCATTATTGTCGTTGATGTGGTAAGCATTAATTAATAGAGAACAGTTATATTAAGGCTTAAAACGAGCAGAAATAGTCATATAACTGGTCAAACTTTAAACGAACGAAAATAGCTAAGAGTTTATGAACTGCAGAGAAAAAAAAATCAAACAAAACCTACTTTGCTTTCACCCCAAAGATAATTTTGTTCATTATTTTATTCCATAGAGCAAGTCTTTTTCCGCTGTACAGTTTGCCTCTTTTCTAAGATTACTTAAAAAAAAAAACTTTTCCACACAATAAGTTTTTCAACGAAAAGTAAAGAACTCCATTAAACCAAAAACGAGCAAAAATAAAATCAAATAATCTACGAAGCGTAAAACTACCACAAGTCAGCATCGATAGATAAATGAAACCCAAAACGAACAGAAATTAGACCTAAGTTGCCTCAGCAACGTGAAGTGTTGCGGCAACCTTTGTCCGGCTTTGCCGAATAAAGTGTTGCGAGAGCAACACTTTGGTTTTGTTTCTTTGCTATCGGTTAAACGCTGAAGTTTTCAGCCTATCGAAGCTTTTAAAACGTTATGTTCAAAGAAGAACGCAATCAGTAATCACATAATCAAAGGCTATTCCTCAGCGTTGAAAAAAACAATAACAAAAGAATATCGAAAGAAGGGACTAAATTGACTTTGCAGCCAGTTGAACTTTATCCTTTTCGATCGTAGCCATCATGATAGATGAAGGCTTGGAACAATATGTTATATAATCCAATTGGTATTATAAAGCTATCTGTAACTTTTCAGGATCAAAATACCATAAATGACACTATTAATTATAAAGAAACTACTATGACATATTTTTTATCAGCTCATAACGAGCTATCGATAATACCGAAAGAAGGGACTAAATTGACTTTGCAGCCAGTTGAACGTTATCCTTATCAATCGCAGACATCGTGACAGATGAAAACTTGAAACAGTATCTTATATGATCTAGTTGGTGTTATAAAGCTATCCGTAGCTTTTCAGGACCAAAATACCATAGATGACACTCTATTAATTATTACGAAACTGCCTCGTTGTTTTACGTTATCGTTTGTACCCGTTGCGTAAACACTTAATTCTAGGTTAGAGTGAGTATGGGTAGGCTACACCAACTAGCAAAAGTTACAAACCCCTCTTCACTAAAGATGATTGTAGCCTAACAGACGATTATTACTTACAAGTCCCCTACATGTCTTACCACTGGAACCAACTCGGTCTTACCATCAAATACACTGGAAACAAATAATAAGTACACCAAATAGCAAAATTTGCAAACCCCTCACTGCCAAAGATGATTATGAGCTAACAGCCGACCTTTCCTTACAAGTCCCCTACATGTCTCACAATTGGTATCGGCCTATTTTTGGTTTCAGTGTGTACCCTACTACTGAAGTTTTCAACCCCTTGAAACTTTCAAACTAGTATATCTCATGAAGGAATTTTTGTACCAAAAAATGGATGACATATACTTTGATCAGCTCATCAAGAGTTATCGATTGCCGTCGAAAAGAATAATTTTTATCTGTCTTAGTTCAAAATTGATTTTTTTTTGCCGTAGGCTAACTTTCTAACGTCACCACTTAGAAAGGAGCAAAGGATAAGCTCCAATTTCTTTAGCAATGACAGAACTTATAAAGTTTAGGAGGTACATCTGATAACATTTATCTACCTCAATCCCAAGTCCGAAAAAACAAATGATAAACCCAGCCGAAATCACGGCAGCACTTTCGGACCCGTGGGAAAATGCCGCTTTTTTGCTTCTGTAAATTTTTCTATTTATCACTCAAAGAAGATATACTGGCTGTGGGGCCGGGTAACTGCCGCATATATTTAACACCTATATATTTTAGTCCATCTTCAATTTGAAAGTGGTGCCTGCCTGCTTGCCTGCTAGAACCGAGCTTTCCATTCGAAAGCAGAAACATGGTTTGATGAAACGAAAGCTTGGCTGCACAACTTCAGACACTCCTCTCTGACATAGGCTACATAACTCCACTTCACTTCGCACATCATAGGTTCTGGCTCGTGGACAAGCAAAAACCATCCTTTTTGGCCCCAGGCAAGAGTTCTGCGGAGCTTTCCAAAATGTAATACCATATTCATCGATCCGGCGTGAGGTCCACACTTTCCATAAAAACCACACAGGCTAGACCCTTACCAGTTCAAGGAGGCACACTCGTGCCTCTTTAAAGAGGCGAACCACGACAATGTTAAGCGATCTTCGGTCCCAGTGGTCGCAGAGGGATGGAGAGGGATGCATTTCGTAGCCCGAGCTCCAACTAAGAAACCTGCCAAATTTCATCCCCCTCCGACTTTTCCTTCATGGGGAAAATCTGGCCGAAAGTTTCAACCCCCCAACCCCAGCCCCCCTTTAACGTTGTCCGATCGGGCTGAAATTCACAAGTTAAGGTCCCCTAGGGCCCAGGAGCTTATCCGCGAAATTTCAGCTCGATCCGATAACTCCTTCCCTGTTTTCCAGAAACCACGCATAGCCACTTAATGTTCATGTTCTTTTTTTTTCGCCACGCCTACAGGTCACAGCCGACATCGGATCTGGGTGTACGAAGACTCATTCGACGCGGAATTCTCCGAGTAATTTTCCTGGAAAGTTTCGTCGGAAAATCTTAACCCCCCGATTTTCTAGCTTAGAAAAACCCATTTCCCCATAAGAGCCCATGTTAATTTTTGAAATTCTTGTTATTTAAAAGTTATATTATACACATGCAGGTATTTCGACTTCAAACATGCCCGGTTAGCTCAGTCGGTAGAGCGTGGGACTTTTAATCCTAAGGTCAAGGGTTCAAGCCCTTATCGGGTGGTTTTTTTCACAAAATATGAAAAAAACTTCGTTTTCTTAAAGAGTTAAAGAGGCTGCGTCCCAAAGTCGAACCTTAAAACGTACAGGAATTAGGAGAGGCAGTCCTAATTCCTGTACGAGGAGTACAGGAATTATTAAATTACATCCACCATGGATTGTAGAAAAACGTACAGAAATAATATGAAAAAAAACTTCGTTTTCTTAAAGAGTTAAAGAGGCTGCGTCCCAAAGTCGAACCTTAAAACGTACAGGAATTAGGGGAGGCAGTTGGGGGGCTGCCGCCCCCCAAACCCCCCGCTTTTAAAGACTCTTTTGTACAGGTTTTTTGTTTTGTTAATTAAAAGAGGGCCTTTCCGAAGCCAAGAGCGGGGGCTTAGGAGAGCGGCAGCCCCCCACAACAAAAAACCTGTACAAAAGAGTCTTTATAAGCGGGGGATTTGGGGGGCAGCAGCCCCCCAGCTGCCTCTCCTAATTCCTGTACGTTTTAAGGTTCGACTTTGGGATGCAGCCTCTTTAACTCTTTAAGAAAACGAAGTTTTTTTCATATTATTCCAGGAATAAGCCGACATCGGCGGCATAAAAAAAAGGGACAAAACCGAAGTGTTGCTCTCGCAACACAATTACAATAAATAACCGAGTCAAACTAAAAACAAACAGATATTAACATGAGTTGGGTTCAAAACGCCTATGCCTTTCCAAGGCCAGAACATAATTCGCAATTCACTGAAAAAAAAATGCAAATGAATGTGCATTGTCAGTTTAATGTGCATATACTGCTATTAATTAATTAAAGTATTAATAATATTTAATTTATTAGAATTATAAAAGTGAAAAAATTTAAAATATATTTTTTTCATTAAAGCACAAATTATGTTCTGGGCATGGGAATGTTAATTTCTGCTCGTTTTGAGTTTGACTCGGTTATTTATTGTAATTTCTATTCGTTTTGCGTTTCATTTATTGATCGATGCTGACTTGTAGTAATTTTACGCTTGGTAGATTATTTTATTTTTGCTCATTTTCGATTTAATAGTTCTTTACTTTTCTTTGAAAAACTTATTTTGAGGAAAAAGTGTTTTTTTTAATTAATTTCTGTTCGTTTAAATTGACATGGTCTTTTCAGGGAAAAAGAAAATAATAGTTTAAATCTTCTCGATTTTTCTTAAAAAATGATAGTCTGGCCTGCTATTTGTAGTGTTTAATTTAGTTTTATACCTCCTCTAGTTGACCTGAAATAGAAAACTTGATGCCATTTGTAAAAAAAAAAAAGAAAAAAAAATCTATCTATATTCTTTGACAGTTTGGATACACGTAATACTCTTTTGGTATGGTTAGATTTTAAGAGCAAAAGTAGCCCCGAAAGTATGAACATAATGCCCGTAGTTGTTCTTGGGATACAGCTGTGATGCCTTAATGGCAATTAGCATTGACACAATGCATTTTGATTTAATCTTAAGGCAACATCTATGTTTTAAACATGATGGGCAAATTGCAGAACAGTGGGGGGTTGACCTACACAATAGCCCTAGGATTACAGTTACAAGACCGTTAGGCTATGTTGAACAAAATGGATATCTTAAATTTTCATTGGAAGTGTTTGGAAAATTATGAGCTAAAGAGAAGGGCTGATTGCCCTCCACTCACTTTTAACTCTTAAAAAGGGTACTAGAACTTCAAATTTCCAACCAAATTAGCTCCTTTAAAATATCAATGATATTACTAGTTATGGACAGAGCAGCGCTGCCTATGATATTACTTATATGCCCTTTTTATACTTGCATGCGTATAGTTTTTCGTTTAATTGAAACTCCCCCAAAACGTTTCAACTTAATGCCCTTAAGTGCCATTAGTCACAGTAACCGCAGAAGTATTACCAAAAGTATACACATAATGTCTTCTGGCTAGTTCAAAATCTGTCACAACTTACCCTGAAAGGTCTAACTTAATAATATAAGCCGTTATTATGATATTGCTTTGTCACCCTGTTGACAATCTACGTGATCATAGTTCATTTTGATTTAGTTCAGCATCCGCCTAAACATTCCTTGAAAGCTTCGCCTTAATACCCTTAGCTTGTGTAGTAGCAATAGCTGTAGTAGCAGTAGTAGCATTAGTAATAGTATGCACATAACACCTTTTTTCTCAACACCCCCTTCAATACACGATGAAATTATTTACTTAACACCATCAACTATTCCTGAAGCATTGCTGGTACGTCTTCTTGACAATCTATGTGGGCAGAGTCTGTATCGATGTATTTCAATACAGTTACGATATTTCCCAAAATTTTCGCCTTAATACCCTTAGATTTATTAGTAGTATTAGTAGCACCAGTACCTATAGTAGTAATAGTAGGAGTAGAGATAATAGTAGTAGTCTTAGCTTTAGTAGCCGTAGTAGTGGTAGCAATATTTCTAATAAAATTGTTCTACTACTACTACTAATAATAATAATAGTAGCAGTAGTAGCAGTTGTAGGAGTAAAAGCAGTAGTATTATGATGCAAACAGTGTCTTTTGGTTAGTTCAACAAAATCCCGCACAAAAAGCATCGTAAGTTTTATTTCACATATGAAACTGTTCCTAATATATTGCGGATATGTCCTTTTGACAACCTGCGTACGGATGACAGGTTGTGATCCGCACAAAAGAAATTTTCTCTGGAAATTTCACCTTCATGCCCTTAGGCATTTAACAATCTGTGTATGGATGGCAGGTTGTCCTCCGTATAACAGAAATTTTTCACTGGAAATTTCACCTTCATACCCTTAGGCATAGTTGCAATAGTAGTCACAGTAGTAGTTTAACTACTCAACTTAATACAATTAGCCATTGCTATCATATTATCGATTTGCTCTTTCTTAACATGTATATCGGTATACTTTTTGATATTTTCCACTTAATGCCCTTAACCTTGCAAGTATTTGCTACAGAAGTAGTAACTGAAGCAATAGTAATAGCAGTAGTAGAACTAGTAAATGTTGCAATAGCAGGAGTATTAGCAGTATTGTGCACATATTGACTCTGGTCAATTGATATTCCCCTTTAAGTAATCTCTGAGAGTTCCAACGTGATACAAAACCAATTCTTAAGATACGCTATTTTGACAATCTAAATGCACATAGTCTCTTTTGTTAGTTCGAATTTGTCATCAACATTCTCTCAAATTTTATCTTCATTGACTTAGCCTTAATAGTAATATTACCACAGTAGTATCGGTGATAGTAAAAGTAGTTGCAGTGTTAAGGTTGTATTAACAGTAGTAGCAGCAGTATTATTTGCAGTAGTAGCATGTGCACATTGCCTTTTGGTTACTTGAACATCCCAATCATGATGCCCCTGAAGTTTCCTCTTGGTATGATAAGCAGTTCCAAAAATATTGCTGATACGCCCATGTTAGCGATCTTATAAACATAGTATGTTCTTATTTAGTTCAAATTTCCCCACAATGTTTCCTCGGATATTTTTTCCAATATCCTCAGCCTTAGTAGTACTCGCTACAGAAGTATTAGTTTTAGTGATAGTAGTGGTAGCAGTAACAGCACTTGTGGTAGCGGTAGAAGCAGTAGTGGTTGTAGTAGTAGTAGCGTACAATATTGCCTTTTTGGTCAATCGATCATCTCCCCTAACACTTCCTGAAAATTCCTAATTGATATGCTCAGTCATTTCTGACTTACACCATTTTGACAACCCATATACACATAACATGTTGTGGTTTAGTTCAACACTTCCCTCAACATTCCCTGAAAGACTTATCTTAATGCCCTTCGTATTTTGGGAAAGTAGAAGTCAAACATACATGCATTTTCTCAGTAACAGTGAACAGATTGCATAGCTTGCAACCCTTACCCTGAGGTTCCGGGTAAGTGGGTGGTGGGTGGGGGGATGTTGACATCCCCAAACACATAATTACTGAACTTTTCAACAATGCTGAAAAAAATGGATGCCTCAAAAAATTTGTTTGGATGTTTGTTATTCCAAATAATGCGTGTAAGGGGGGGGGGGGGTCTCAAACCACTTTGACTCTTAAAATGGGCGTTATAGCTTGCACTTTAAAGTCAAATGAGATCCATCTGAATTTAACACGACCACCCATTCCATAATTACCTTATATGCCCCAGGGCATAGCTGAAAGTATTTGTTCCAGGGCTCTGGGGGCTGTTCCAACCCTGAAGACGTTGTTATATGTTCTTTGGACTATATTAAACAAAATTACCATCGCAAAATTTCGATCAAATAGATTTGGTGAAAAGAGGAGTAGTTGGCGGGGGGGGGGGGGGCTAATTGACCTCTATCACTATTGACTCTTAAATGGGAACTAGAAAATCCAATTTCAACCAAATGAGCCACATCTAAAGTTTATACAACTATCCCTTCCATAAGAACATTAAATGCCCCAGAGGCATAACTTACAACCCTCGCCCTTAGGCTCTGGTGGTCTTTATCAACCTCAAAAGCCTTGCTATATGATCTTTGGACTATTTTGAATAAAAGGCTCGTCTCACAATATCTATAGGATGCATCTGGGGAAAACATGACGAGTTTGTGAGTTTGTGTGTCTGTGTGGGGTGGAGGGGGGGGTGTTGGTTACTAGCTGCGCTCTGATCACTTTGACTCTTAAAAAGAGCACTAAAACTTCTGTTACTAATCCATTGAGTCCCCTCCAAAGCATACACGACCACCCTTTCTATAAGAACCTTATATGTTCCCAGGGGATAACTTACAACCCTTGCTATAAGAGCTGTAGGAGGGGAGGAGGGCTTCCTCACAGACATAATTTCTGGACCCTTCAACTGCGACGAAAAAAATTGTTATCTCCAAATTTTTGATTGGAGGTATTAAGGGAAATGATGAGCGTGGAGGGGGGGGGCTAGTTGTTCACAAATCACTTTGACTCTTAAAAAGGGCACTATAACTTCCAAATTTCAAATCAACTGAGACCCATCTGAAGTTTATACGACCGCCCATTCCATAAAAACTTTATATGCCCTCATGGCATAACTTACAAGCGTATCCCCAGGGCGCAGGGGAGTTGTCAATTCTAGAGACATTATTATGTGTTCTTTGGACTATTTTGAACAAAATCGCTATTTCATAATTTCAATCAGATGCGCTTGGTGAAAAGAGGGGTTGTCGGGGAAGGAAGGGGGACTAAATGCCCTCCATCACTTTTGACGCTTAAAAAGGAACTAGAACTTCCAACTTTCAACCAAATGAGTCTCTTCTAAAGTTAAATAACCATAAAAACCTTAAATGCCCCGGGGCATAACTTACAACCCTCGCCCACAGGCTCTGGTGGTTTGTATTAACCCCCAAAAGACTTGTTATACGATCTTTGGACTATTTTAAATAAAATGATTGTCAAAAATTCGATGTAATTTGGAAAACGACGTGTTGGGGGGAGGTGATAGCTGCCCTCAGATCACTTGACTCTTAAAAAGGGCACTAGAAGTTCTGCTTACCAATTCAATGAGCCCCCTTCGAAATTTATATGACTACGCTTTCTACAAAAACCTTGTATGCCCCCAGGGCATAACTTACAAGTTATGCATTTGCCCTCCGGTCACTTTCGACTAATAAAAAAGGCCCTAGTCCTCTCAATTTTTAATCGAATGAGCGCTTTTTGAAGTTTCTACGTCAACACTTTCTATAAAAACCTTATATGCCCCAAGGGCATAACTTACAACCCTTGTCCTGAGGGCTATACGGGGTCATCTTCAAAGACATAATTTCTATACTTTTCAAGTACGTTGAACAGAATGGCTATCTCCAAATTCTGATTGGATGTGTTTGGGGAAAGGGTGCGCGTGGGAGAGGGGTTAGTTGCCCTCCAATCACTTTCGACTATTAAAAAGGGCACTAACCGTTTCAATTTGCAATTGAATGTGCCCTTTGTGAAGTTTCTACTACAACTCCTTCGATACGAAGTGCCCTGGTCTAAAGACCCGAAAACACGAAAAAAAAAATATATTGTGCCAACATCGTTCTTTACTTAGGCAGCGCTATTGCACTGCCTATGATTATTTTTATCCCTTATAAGGATTTTATTTGAGCATGTTTTGACATTCTTTTTTTTGCATGACTATTTTCGTAAGCGAAGTTCTGTTCGCTCGATTCGGATCATTTCCCGGAGTGAAAGAAAAAGCCAAATAAATATGATAATCGAAAAATTTACGAAAAATTCAATTTGCTTGATGACCCTCACTAAGAGCAAATCACTAAGTTTGCATGTATTTTTACTATACTACTCTTCGGCACAAAACAAATCGAGAGCTAGTATGTCACTTGCCCTCTATCAAATCTAATCACCATATTTTATATATCAACTAAATTTCCGATATAATGAATCAAGTGATGGCTTTGGTGGGATAATACCGTTAGTGAGCAAGGCTGCCACCAGTAGCACAAAAGAAAACTTTTTTATTATGTGTAGCACCGTAGCACGTGCTCAGGGCTGTCAAATGTAACACAAAATGCTATTTTAGCACTATTACAATCAGTTTTTTGACTGTAGCACCAAAATCGCTGCGTAACACGTAAATTTGGGCAATTTTGGCAATTTAGGAACTGACCATGGTGGCAACCCAGCTAGTGAGTCAGTTCCAGGATTAATAAATACCATATCATTCAATTCATTCAAACATTCAAACGCAATCAATAGCTAAATAGACAAATAGCAATCAATGACATAATCAATTGGTAATGATGAGCTGATAATCTTATATGGTGCATCTAACTCAAAAGATTTTCTGTAGTTATTTTATTTTATTTTTAATAAATAGTCTGGAAGAACATGACTGTTAATTCTTTGTTTCTTTTTTTTAAGGAAAAAGTCTGTCTCGCCGTTTTTTAGCTTATTTTTGAAGTTATGTAAAAAAAAACCTAGAGAAAAAAAAATATGATGAGCAATATTCTAGACCTTCCACTAGGGCTAGAATCCCTTCTTACAGTATAGAGTACAAATGCCTCTAGGGCATATCCTATTCTGATTTAAGATATCTCGTCTGTATAGTGTAAGTGTTAATACTACAACTTTTGCTTTGACCATTTTTATAGGCAGGGAGACAGTTTTCGCGGTATGTTTGTACTTACCATCAGAGAAAGTCAAATATTGGGAGACGTATGCACGTGAGAGGCTTACGATTGTTAAAGCAACTTCTTTTCCCGCATAGCTTACCTTTCTAGGATTTCGCGACTGAAGCTGCACTGGACTAGGGATTGGTACATTAGGCGTTAAAATACCAAGAGATCCAAACGAAGAATCAGAAAATGAGCTCTCTAAAGGTAAAACTCCAAAACTGAAAAATAAGAAAAATCTATAAGAAAGTTGGGAACAAAACAATAAAATTTACAAGAATTAAAGCACAATAACGCATATAAATATAAGAAAATTCAAACATTTAAGAGCTGTGTGAAAATGAGAAGGTATACTATATAATATTTTTAAATGAGAAGCATAAAAAGAGCAATAATAAGAATAAAGGGAAACATCCCTTGAGTAAGACCAGGAGCAAGCTCAAAATCTTCAGCCAGTTTGTTCAATGGCGGGGTAGTGTGAAACATCATATAAACTTTGCTAAAAAGATTCATACGTTAAAATAAGATGCATATTAAGGAAGTAGTTTTAACTTGGCGATTTTCACTTTTTTTTTTCTTGGTTAGTCTGCGAGCACAACACTGCCTTACGATCGCATAAGAACTAAATATACAGAGACGAAATGAAGACTAATAGAGAAGAGGGGAGTTTTTTCCTGATAAGACAGTGACGGGCAAACCATTCAATATGAATATACTGGCTATATATCTATAACTGTCCTCAGAGGATAACAAAATATTTAAATGAAAACCATAAAAAACGACATTAAATAAGACAGTACAAAGTTAAAGAAACAAACGAGATGAGTAATTACAAGAGAGAGACGGAGAGAAGGAGAGAGGAAGTGAGAGAGATAATTAGAATGAGAAAGAGAGAGAAAGGGAGTGAGAGAGAGATAATGAGAGTGAGAAAGAGAGAGAGAATCTGAAACAATAAAAGTTACCCTGGAGACAAACTCAAATCATGTGTGGCTAAATTTCCGAATCTCTTTGTAGATTTCATTTTTGTTCTTGGTGCAGAAGGTGGAATCATTCTGATTGACTGGTGTTCAGGTGTGATTTCTAATTGCTTAGGTTGCTGCAGAACTGGGCCCGACGAATTGAATTCTGAAGTTATGTGGAGTTTCAGAGGTGGCGTTGAGTCAGTCACGTCATGAGATAAAGTTGACATGGTAATGTTCGGGATGCTAAGACCAAAAAGATATAAAACAAGTTATTTCGAGAAAGTGCCTTATATTCGAACTATATGAGAGGAAGAGAGAGAGAGAGAGAGAGAGAGAGAGAGAGAGAGAGAGAGAGAGAGAGAGAGAGAGAGAGAGAGAGAGAGAGAGAGAGAGAGAGAGAGATTGGTATATTTGAAAACTATCGTAGCATAGCTTAATTCAGTTTTTTCACAAAAATTATACATTTAAACAAAAATCACACACTACAACTCAGCATTAAAAATTGATGTGAAGAAAGGCACAAATGAGTTGGCGTAACGATTAGTTCGTACTTTAGGGGGTACAAGTTTATTTTGTAACCGAGTTCGGCTATTGGGAGGGGCTGGTCCGGGTAGTATTGATCGGTGGCTCTTATTGGCTAGGACGGATTTTCCAAATTGCTGAATAAGGTGTTCAAGCCGGACTTTAAGTGGAGATAAATTTAATTTAGCGAGGGCTTGATCATAGGGTATGTCACGGTTTCAGAGTATAATCCTTGTTGCTCTTTTCTGGAAGCACTCTATGTCGTGTAATAGTGCGAATAGCAGATGGACCTCACACCGGGCACGCGTACTCGAGCAATGACCGAACATAACACATGTAGGCATGGAGAAGACTTTCAGTATCACACCCAAAACGCCTCATTTTGGTAAGTGTCTGAAGGCTTGCATTAGCCTTGTGGATGGTTAAATCAATATGGGCACTGAAACTACAGTCACTAGTGAAAGTTACTCCTAAGATTTTTATTTCGTTCACAATCGGGAAAGGGACTAGAGGCATATCTATATTCCGCTTCAGAGGGTTGAAACGAATTATCTTCGACTTGGCTAAGTTAATGGTAAGATCATGACTTGAGCATTCGGTCTTTAGCTGATCAAGTAACTGGTCTGAAAACTGCTTTGTTATGATAACGTTTTCGACCAGGTAAGCGAGCACTATGGACAGATCATCTACAAACTTGTAACGGTCGTCGTGATGATTAAACAGGGAATTAATTACAGCCAGGAAAATTATTCCAGCTAATTTCGTGCCTTGTGGGGCCCCACAAGAAGTATCTGACCATGAAGAATCCGAATTGTTTTCATGGAGTGCAAAGACTTTTTGTCTTCGACCAGTTAAGAAGTCAAATACAAGGCCAAGGGTGCGTCGTTTGGCCCCCTTTTCCTGGAGATTCATGCCTGCAGTCAGGTGGTGGATTAGGTCAAAGGCCTTTCGGAAATCCACTGCGGAAATGTCGACGAAACAGCTACCTTTTTCAGGCCATTGGAGGACACAGTCAAACATCCGTACAAGGTAGATTGTAGTACTACACTTGGGGAGTCCACCGTACTGGAATTTATCAATACGCCCATGAATTTGTTTCAGAAGAAACTTGAGTATAAAGGCCTCAGTTACTTTCGCCAAACAAGGTGTAAGTGAGATCGGGCGGAGATCGTCGCATGCACCAGGGGCGCGCTTTTTTGGAATAATTCTAATATAGGACTTTTTCCACTGTGACAGGAAATAGCCACAAGCAAAACACTTGTTAATGATGCTGGACAGTGGTAATGCTATGAAGGCTGCATATTCACGTAGCAGTTTGGCAGGTAATTCCCCAGGGTATGAAGATGTATTCGGTTTGATCTTCCGTAATTCCGTGTAAACGTCAAACTCACTGACTATTATGTTGTTCTCAGGCTCACATTTTTCAAGTATGGTGGACTTTTCATGAGCCGTAATAGTTGAATAGGTAGTGCAGATCTTGGAAGAATTCACTCACTTCTTTTGCACTGATTAAGGACCCATCATCATTGCTGATCTTTACACTGCTGTCAAAAGCTTGGCCGGCCACTTTTTTCAAAGCGTTGTGCCACTTTTTGGGGTCTGAAGTAAGTAATTGGGAGGGCATGGTTTCACGACCATAGCGAGCTTTGGCTTTCTTTACCAAAGAGACTATTTGATTTCGCAATTTCTTGCCGTTGATAATATCACTACGGGAGTAGAGGCGAGACCTCTCTTTTATTAGTGATTTAATAGCTGGAGATATCCATGGTTTGTTGTATTCACTAACAACAAATGATTTTGTTGTAAAGATCTTTAGGTATTGACTGTATAACGTGGCATTGAAATCGGATACCTTAGTTTCCAAGAGCCCGGTATTATACACTTCGGGGAAGTCATATGTGCCAATCCATCGACCCTATTCACAGATGGCCGACTCCGTACAAGGACGAACAGTGACACGGGATAGTTTGGGCTTTGGTAATGACTCTCTTGCTTTCCAAAGAATTTCGTTGTGGTCTGACATGCCAACGGGACCAAGAGAAAATGGAGGGGAGTAAAAATCATCATAATTTGTGAGTATAAGGTCCAATATGCCCCCCAAAGAGTGGGTGGGTATGTGTACTACTTGTTTTAAAGACAAACAAGATGATAACCAACTCTTCTTGGTTTGGTTTAAGTCTCCTCCTATAGTAAAAGCAGGGCTACTGTATATACTTCTCAGGTGATTAATAGTCGTTTGGAGGTGGAAAACCAAGTCACCCCGGTTTCTGGCACTTTCCGGGTGATATACTGAAGCGACTATAATGCAAGAAAAGCGACGGGGAAGAGATTTAGGTTTGCAAATAGCCCAGATTGCTTCATGAGCTGGATTAAATAATTCCGATAATAATTTGCAATGGATGTCCTTCCGTATGTACAAGGCAACACTTCCACCTAGTCTATGCTCACCTCGATCAGCACGTGTGCTCAGGAAAATTTCGTAGCCTGCCATATGACCTGACAACCTATCAAGATACCGTAACTGCGGTAATTGGGATACTATTTTGACGGACAATAACTTCAAATTCTTCCATTTTGTTACACAATGACTGGCAGTTTATAACGAGAAAATTCGGCATTCTATTTTTCGAATTAAAAGTCACTGACCTTAGTAGGGGGGGGGAGGCTGATCACTACTAGTCGAACATACCGGAGCTTGATTGAAAGGGATAAGAGACGGCATATTGGCATATGTAGAACAGTCTATCTTAACAAGGATACGTTGATGGGGTGAGGTTTTCGGAGCAAGACTAGTTGATCTTAATGAAACGATAACTGGGATCATCAGCTGACCTTGTTTGCCGCCACGCTTGCGGCATCACTTCGCTTCTTACGGTTAGACAGGAGCTCTTGGGGCGGTGGTCTGTCATCTGGTGTTCTTCCGAGCAAATTTAATGCTACGAGTTTTGCAAAAAAAGATGGCACCACGGTTAACTCAGGTTAAAACAGTCCAATTAAGGCTTCTTTATCATATTTAGATATTTAGACTAGAGATAGAGAGAGAGAGTGAAACGATGAAAGTTACCAAGAAGATAAACTCAAACCATGTGTGGCGAGAGTATTAAGTAGAAACTATTACAGCTAATACTATTGCTACTGCTACTACTATAACTGCTACTACTAAGACTAAGGGTATTAAGATGGAAATTTCAGAGAATGTTGAGGGATGCTTAACTAAACCAAGTCCATATCCGTCACGATGTCCGCGATTAAACAGGATATGAGTCAAACAGCAATTTTGATACAATCCTTATATTCATCCAGCAATAGAAAAATAGGTCTTACAGCAACAGATATTGCCAAAATTTATTCAATCAAATACGCTACTAAAGTTTCTGCAGGAAGTTTGGCTACCAGAATTACAGTCTCACATTAGCTGTCACTTGTTGCGTGCTGTTTTTATTGTCTATCTTCGAACTTGTTATCAAGAGTTGTGGCCAAAATCAGAAGTTCACCTTGAGATTGGCACAGAAATCAAATTGGAATTCCACTAATTGACCTACTGCACCAGTCAAAAACTGCAGGTGGAGGAACACCTATTATGGCACTGGTTTACATGCTTCAATGAGATTGTTACAACTATACAGTCGATATTATACATTTTTCTGGACCCTGTAGTTTTCAAAAGCTTTTCATCGTATTTGATCTTGTTCATGACATCGCAACAAAGAGTTTTCACGATATGTTTCCTACGATAGACTCCAATTTTCGACATGATGGACTTCTCCCGTTGTCATGTGTAAATGCTTTGGTTTACAAAACATTTACACATGAACATTTACAATTCAATTATTTTTCTCCTTTTCTATCTAGTTTGTATTTTTGATTTTCTTTCCAGTGGATATCAAAGGTTATTTTTCACTATTTGGATAGAAAGTAACATAAAATATTTTAATGCGCGTTATCTACTTTTAATTGGCTTTGGAGCTTGTGCCTCAAGATTGATTTTTGTATTTTCGTGTTTTGAATAAAGTTCCCCGTAACAGAACAAACGAGGAGCTTTTTACTCTCTTTACTAGAGTACGAAATACTGAAAACCTCCCGGTAATATCATTGACTAAGAAGTTGTGCCAATTAGAAAGGCAATATTGGACCATTTGTTCAAATAAAGAACGATGGTACAATGCTGTGTAGGCGATGAATATTAAGATGCATTTTATTCATTTATGTAGATATCCCACTTTGCTTTTTTCTTTCACAAATTACCCACTTTCAAGTAGAAAAATATTTTATTCCCCCAAGCAAAGACTAGTGCTATTTGGCTGATTCCTAACCAATTGCAACTACTTATTTCAACCATTTCCACAAGCTTAGCACACTGGTCGTTGCATTCTTTAACACCATCACTAAGGTAAACACTAAGTTCACTCTCAGAAAATGGCAAAAAATCAAAATATGGAACTTTG
Organism: Artemia franciscana; assembly: GCF_032884065.1. Taxonomy (NCBI): domain Eukaryota; kingdom Metazoa; phylum Arthropoda; class Branchiopoda; order Anostraca; family Artemiidae; genus Artemia; species Artemia franciscana. Next base: position 30,409,656 of record NC_088873.1, read on the forward strand.
GAAAAGTGGCTCCCTTCTAGCAACGCAGTTTTTACGTCAAGCAAGTGAACTTGCTGTTTTTTCTTATTTCGTTTTTACTAAGATGTGCGGTACAAGCGTATAGCATAGTATAAAATTTAAAAAGGGTGTTACAAAATATCCCAAAACAGTCACTACGAATAGCACGTTGACAAAAAACAACTTCAACAAAAAGTAACTGTTTTTTCCTTTTTTTTGTTGCTTTTTCTCTTATGAATTGAACAAGAGGTTATTGATAAACAGTACAGATGTTTTATGTCAAAACAGCCAAATACCAGTTTTCTATAATCAAAGTTTACGAAACCAGCAAGCACGGCATAATCTAAAATAAAAGAGCTGAGGAAGGTGAGGTAGAACAATTTATTTTAAAATATAATTCATATAATTAATTTAAAATATATATTTGTGTTATTTTATACTTCGTTTGGCAAAACCATGCATTTAAACTCTATTTTCTTTATCCTCATTGGTTTCGGCTCAATTATTTATGTCTTGTCTCTCAAAATGTATCTCTAAGTGCAGAGTGATCTTTGAAATCTTTAATTATCTATTTTCATAAATGCTTCCATCCAATAAACCAAACGAATGATAGTAATCTGAAATTGGGGTAGAGTGTGACTTAAAAAAAAAATAAATAAATAAAAAAATACATAAGAACAAACCAAAACTATGACATACCTTTTCAGAACTTTATCAGGACACTGCATAGGAATTCCGCCCACTGTAGTAAATTGGAGTACTTTACTATGTCCGCAACACTGACCAAAATCTTTAAGGTTGTTTATCTGCATTTAAAAGAATAAACTTTATTAGTTTATCCATTGACAATCAGACTTCAAGAATACAATAGAAAAGGGAGGTTTGAAATTGGTCTCCTAAACCAGAATACTTGTAGATAATAATTAATAGCGAACTTAGACTTGCATATATCCTCATATAGGAACGCAATTAAAGTATAATCAGTTAAATATATTAACTACTTTTTAAGGTCTGAATGTTAGAAGATCTGGCAGCAAGGCCCAGATTTGCCAACCGACCCACTAGGCCCGGGCATAGGGGCGCAATATATTATCACTGAGTGATTTTTTCTGAACAAAAACCGGACTGATGGATTTTACCGTCAAAGGCCGACTCCGTCACCGCACTTCCTTTTCAAAGAAGAGTGATTTAAAACAACACAGGAATTCTGTGGCCACTTATAAACTGTCAGATGTCTCACAAGAATGGCAGCCAAGAGCTCGGTACCGCTTCTCTCTTTCATTACATTCAGCTCATCAGTTGTGTTCTGTTCAGTGCTTCCACTCCCCAAATTTTCCGGGATCTCCACGAAAATCTGGCAAAAACACTTGGGCCTAGAAGCGTCAAAGCTTTAAACCACCCTTATGACTGACAAGGTTTTAAACGGTTTGTGGGAATGACATTTTTTCCCTTTTTTACAGTTTCTACAATTAAGGTTTAAGTCGAACATTAAATTTGAATGTAGAGGGGGGGGGGGGGTCTTGAATTTATCTCACGAGGATCTCACGTACTCATATTTATTGGTTACTGAACGACTACTCTTGAATAATCTAGTTGAATACTAAAAAGTGATTCGAGCACAGTCGAGGAATTAAGAATATATCGAACATTGATACTTCACTGCAAAAATTCGTCCTTTAAAAGTTAAGTCCTATTTGCAACTTTCAATTTGGCATTCATTCTCCCCCACCCTCTTATTTTGTACCAATCGCTCATATGATGCCTCAGTTCAAAAAGCCAGAGTTATTAATGTTCTAAAATTACCTTCAGTCTTACTTAATTTAACATATTCAGAGTCAAAGCCACGGTTTATGATATTTCGTACTTTTGTTTAGATTTTAATCCCAAAGTACTTAATTAGCACCCTCAACTTTTAATTTTTCAGAAGAATATTCTTTGAGCATACGGGTCAATACTGATCCTGCACTGATCCTAGATTTTCCTCTGGTTTCTGACACGCTAAAATAAAGCAATGAGTCTTACAAAAGAACACTTCATTAAAAAGATTCATGACTCTGGCAATTTTAGAAAAAATTGTAATCCCTAACGTCCCCACACACAGTAACTAATTTTATTTCAGTCAAATTTAGCAATATACTGAGAGAGGGGGGACAGGTCCCTAAAAATTCTCATTTTTCACAGCTTTCAAATGTTTCCACATAGCATAGATTTTATTAGATGTTAGAATAAATATACTCCCCCCCCCCCAAAAAAAAAATTAATACGTTACTGAGTAAATGCCATCGAACAAGGAAGTAATGCAGCATTTTCGACTATATATTGAGAACATTCATATTCCTTCAATTGAATGATTAAGAAAAAAAATTGAAGCTACAAGGACACCATTCTAAACAAAATAAAATCAGCCTCTGACATTTTTAATCGGAAAAACCTGCGGATTCTATTTTAATGATTTCGATCAGTCTTACCTGAAAATAAAGAGAAGGATCTGGCTTCTCACCAAGGTCACAAAGAGCTTCATAGCAACTCCATAGGAAAGGATTTAGCTCAAGAGCTTTCTTATAAGCTTCAAGAGCTTCGTTGATACTATCAAATAGTAGACAGAGCTCACCCCGCAGCTCCCATGCAAAACAAGCTGTATCTCCATATTCACAGGCTATTCTATCTGGTCGAAGAAGAGCGTCAGCTTCGACTAAGCTAAAACAATATAAAAAAGTCTTAATTAAAAATAAAAAAGGTTCTTAGTTGTATCCCCAAATACTGTTCCAAAGCACGAAGTGACTGTTTGACATTTCGTGTGTGATCCACCCAGTTAAAATCGACCCTTTAGTAAGTGCAATGAGGATTAAGTCAGATCCAAATCAAGTTGATTTCCGGCAGATTTCTCTTGGTAGTGTTTTAGATTAAGGTTAACGGTAAACTCTAAAATAGATGCGTTAGACCCCATTTATATTCAATGGAAAACAATTCAGCCGAAGGTAGAGGTTTTGTGTAGCTTTTTAATGTATTCTGGGGGGGGGGTGCAAATAGACATGTCTATATAGTACTTAAAGTGATAATAAAGATGCTCAAATTACAAAACAAAATAAAAATATTAAGGTGAAACAAAAATAGGTTTTCAGTGTGCTTACAAAACTTTTTCCCCAAATAAAGTGATGGTCTGAATAGAAAAGTAAACTTACTATCCAAATACATTCTTAAAAAGCATCGAGTCTTTCTTCAAACAAAAGGACAGAAAGAGAAAAGAAATTCCTCTTTTTTGTCTTTTATCTTAATTACTGCTCCATAATAATCTATTTCTTTGAATAAATAATAGCATTATTCAGAACGCTAAAGATTAATATTAATCACAAGTCTGATTTTTTTGTACAAAATCCAAAAGAGTCAAGAGTCAGTGTCATGCCTCACAAAACTAAAGGAGTCGAAGCCAAAAATCAAGAGTTGGCTTAAACAGTTCATCAACTTTCAAGCGTAAGATAGATACAAATATTGGGAAACAATTTTTCTAAAACTGTTTCTAATATTGGGAAACAATTTTTCTAAACTTTAGCAAGTCCTGTTTGGATTGTATCAATCCTTTAGTCTAGTTATGTTTTTAGCGAAGTTTTAATACATTTTCTTAATCGAGGATGTTAGATGGCATGGCTTTTAGCATAGATTTTTGTTTCAAAAGATTTTCAACCGTGTAAACCTTATTGTACAATGTTCCTATGATCTTAACCAAACATTTAACAGTACCTTTTCATAGATATACAGCATTTTGCGAGTAAATACTTTTCTTCTGGAGAGACCAGTGTTTTTGACAGTAAAAGTCGATAGCATCGTCTTAGAAAGCCAGCTCTAAAGTAGCAGGTAGCTAGTAACAAGGAAGTTTCGTCTGAGTCAACTGAAAAAAAAAAATACAATGAACAAACGGAGGCTGATTCCAAAGTACAGTAAAACACTCTCAAAACAAATCTCATAGTGTATTCTGCTGCCAGTGACTGATCATGGCTACCAAACCCTTGATTGTTTGGCAAACTTTGTTGCGTTTTTATTACTGAATGTTGGCAGGCATGTCAACGAAGGGCGTAACCTGGATTTTTTTTTCGAAGGGGGGAGAGGGTGACAGGGTTCGAACCCTGAGCCCCTTGCCCCTGGATACAGTCTTGATGTTGACTCAAGATCGTGCGCAAAAAAAGTTTAATTTTAAACAATTGGGAACAGCAAGAAAAAACAATAGTCTATACAAATAGATAAAAAAGTTCAACCTAAAATGCTGGGAAATCACAATGTTTGATTAGCCAAAAATTCCTCATCTAATGACATGCTTAACAAACCAAACTTCCATTATATGCCTGCTTTCTTCTCTTTTTCAACATGAACAACGTAGTTTCATAGCAAGTTGAGCGGTGGGTTCAAGAGGCTGGTCAAAAAAGATCAACCGGGTTGTTTTACCAGAAAAAGGATTTAAACAGAACCTCTGAATAATTCTTTTGCTAAAAACCACGGCTTTGGCGTCGGAGTCGTGGAGTCAGATTTTTACTGAACTTTGAAGAATGGAGTCAGAGCAACAGAAATATTGTAAGATTGTTCGGAATCAGAGGAGGAGTCAGAGGAGGAGTCAGAGTCGTGGAGTCAGATTTTTAGTGAACTTCGAAGAATAGAGTCAGAGCAGCAGAAATATTGTAAGACTGTTCGGAATCAGAGGCGGAGTCGGAGTTTTGGAAAAACTTAAAGGCTATAGCCAAGCCAAATACCCTTAAATACTACTAAAAAGTGAAAATAATAAACAAAATCAAAATTGTATACTAATTACAGTGAATAGGATTTTTTCCTGATAGGACAACTTTGGTAAAACAGAAACAATTTATTCGATCACATTTGAACAATATATGTATATTTGCAAAAACATTTGATTTAAAATGAAGAAAGATAGAAAAATACTTCATAGATCGAATATTAATAGAAAATTTAATAGAAAAATATTAATAGATACACTTCTTTTGCACCCTGCAGAAATTCTGGTAATAAAGCATATAAAATTCTTAGAAAAATATTAGCTATTAACAGAGTTATTAAAATTATATTTGGAAAAGAAAATTGATGAAACTATATACTTTTTACAAAAAACCGTTTTATCATTTTCACTTTGATCAGTCAATCATCTTCTACCTTATTGCTTCTTAAGAACCATTCCTTGAGAAAAAATTCTGTTCTTTTCAATTCAATAGGCCCTGCATTCAAAAGTCATTAATGCAAATAATTTTTGTTTGTCTGGATCTTCAGTAAGGTTATTAAATTTCACAAACTGCAATTAAAAAGTGCTTATTACACTGTATAACAATTATTATTTTCTTATTGTTTTTCAAATCTCAATAAGCTGCAGTCCGACTTTTTATAGTCAGAAAATGCTTAGGAAATTTATATATCAGGATATGGTAAGCATAAAATCTTCTTTGTAGTTTTAAACGTTCTATTGGGTTGGATTTTCTTCTTTTTTTTTTTTACAAGACCTTATTCAATAGAGCACAGTAATGGTGCATATTCAATAAGCTATTGTGTAGCGCTGTGAACAATTAGATTTGGATAATATTATAACCGTGGCTGTGAATACCAGAGCACAATTGAATAAACGTTTGCCGGCCTCCACGGTCCATCGGACCACCCACCATGAAGGTAATTGCCAATGCCATCCGTGGGTCTACTCACTAAAAACAATTGATTTTTTTTATTTTTTCTCGTCTTTTCTTTAAGATGTGCTTTAAACAGTTTTATTTAGCCCTAGCTCATTTTCAAGGATTCCCGTTTTGGCCCCTTGGAGTCCTGCAGATCGTTAAGGATAGCAAAGGCCGAGAAAACTTCATTGTTTTCTGCCACGGAGATCACAAGAAAATAAGACTCAGTGAAAAAAGTTTGGTATTGTATGAAGTTAATATACAGGAAGCGTCGCAAAAAACAAAAAAGGAGTAAAGGTTGCTTTTGAAGAAGCTAAAAACTCTCCCGAAATCTACAAACAAAGCAAATGGTACGCTGCGCGCAAATCAGCGAGCTCGTCATCTCAGCTGTTGGAGAGAATTATTGCTAGCGAGATGAGATTGCAAGAACCCAAAAATCAATGATGGAAAAAATTACAGAGTCTTTGAAAAGTGCGGGGATAAACAACAGGAAAGTGGGGATTCCCTAAAGCAATCATACAAGACAATAATTAGTGATATCTATATCTCAGTGTCCCTTGAGTTTACAGAAAGTTTCACAGCATATTAAAATCTTACAAAAGTTTGAAAGCAGAAATTCAAGGGCTGGAAAATCGCGTAGCACACATGGAAAGTAGAATAGATCATTTTGAACAAGAAATGCTCCTAGATAGCCTAGTTTTCAACGGTATGAAGCAGTTACCAGTGAAGATTTGAAAGCAACAACTACGAATATCATAACACAGAAAATGGGAGTCACCAGTTTTTACAAAATTACATTCAGAGTATTGACCAATACCGTCAAGATAACTTTACTCTACAAGACCAAAAAGATGTCGCACCGGTGATTGTGAAATTGAGGAACAGCAAAATGACAAGGAAAATTTTCAATAGCAAAACTAATCTTGCTAAGTGGAGTATTTTCGTGTCAGAGGCCCTAAAGAAACGCCGGTAAGACATAGAGAATATGGCAAGGGATAGTTTTGGAGTGCGAAATGTCTGGTCTGATCGTGGGCTAATTCTCGCAAATCTCCCAACAGACACCATTGCTCGCAGGATTGGGTCACTGGCCGATTGCTTTTAGTTGCTTGTGTTTATTTCGTTGTTTTGGTGTATTGTCTATCAATATTTTGCTCTCTTTTCATTTGTTAGTCTTATTATCATTTATCTGTTCCAAGAGCTCAACTGCACCTTTTCCTTGTCTTTTTTTTCAATGAGAGCTATGAGAGTGTTTATTAGACATAAATATGTCTGATGTACCAGTCGGTACCACATCAAGGTTGAACCGATTAAAAAAATTGCCTGTTTGACACTGATAGTTATTTACTTTCGGATTTGGCAAATGAAGAGTCTACAGTGAGGTAGTTTAGTGAAGTAGTTAAATGAGGAGTCTGAGTGAGGTGCAGTTTAGTAAATATTGTGATTCCTCGTATCTTGGAACGATACAAGACGCTTTTTTTAATGCATGTTCGTGGAGCTGACATCCTACTTCTTCGTATGATGAGATATTTGATTTTCTTTCGAATTGTTGGAATCTCCATGTTATAGCCCTTTGTGAAACGTTTTTGAGTCAGGATAGTCCTCTCTCGTCTTTTATTTTTCAGGTCAGACTTGCAATAACATGCAACCACTAAAACTAAATATTTTTTTTTAACAGTCCCAGGATCCTTACTTCAGCGAAGTTCAACCAGGACTGACAAATAAAGTAAGATGAAACAAGGCAATTCATTGAAATGAAAGAAAAAAAAATTAAACGCTCTCACTGCTTATCTTGCCTTTTTGGCAGCTAACTTCGAAGGTCTTTTTGTAGCTGGTTTTGTGTTACTGTCTACTGGTTTTTTAATACATCTTGTAGAATCATTTTTAATTAAATTATATGATTTATATTTAAATTAAATTTGTTTTAATTTTTTCATTTTAGTTTTACTGGTTGTATATTATTGTAAGACTCTTTTCTTTTATATGTTTATGTTTTGCTAAGGACAGCCCTTGGACATAGGGTCAAAATATTCATTCAAATATAGAATTCCACTGTCTTGCAAAAAGAATTGCCTATTGTTCTTCTTGTTCTTAATGTTTTTGAAGGAAAGGCAATGTAGTCTCCGTTGGTATTTAAAACTTGTCTGCTGAACACACCAGACAGAGACCAAATGTGCCAAGAAAAGCTAGTTAACTTATTTGAACAGCGGGACAGTACACTACAGAACTATCCGAGATCTCCAAAGGAGGAAGATAATGCTCACTTTAAACAGATTCGTAGGATTCCATCTTAGGACCCCTGTTGTATTTACTGTGTGTTGACAGTATGCGGTTCTTCATTCCTGGGTGTCTATGACATCTTTTGCTGACAATACAGCATTTGTTGTGGCAGCAAAGACTCTTGAAGAATTGGTCCAGAAAGCAAACAAAGCTCTGCAAGGGTTGAGTGAGATTTCCACAGATTAGCTTACTTAGCATTAACGCAGCAAAGAATAACTATATTCTGTTTAATCCGACTGTTGTATCTCCAAATCTTCCCAGTGAAATAGTGTGGTTCTTTACTAAAGCGGGTTGAGAAAATGCAGCACCTAGAATTCATTTTCAATCAGAAACTCAGCTGGAGAAGACACGCTGATGCGGTTGCATGTAAGATAGTGCATAGCCTTGGGATTTTAAGACGTTTTCAACTTCTTTATCCTCCTCATATTTTGGTCCTTTAATGTCATTCTTTGATTGTACTGTATATAAATTATGGATTTATGATTTGGGCAAGTAATTTTAAATGCAATTTTAAATGCAATTTTAAATGAGTGCAGATACAGCAAAATAAAGCAGTGAGGTTAATTGGTAAGTATAATACAGGAGTTTTAAGCACCGAGTCAATTTTTAGGAATTTTAGGATTCTGAATGTGGGTTACATAAGAGATTTTTAGATTGGCATTTTTGTGTTTCAGAGTTTGAATGGTTTCATGCCTGATGTTTTTAATTTTTTTTACCTCATTTTATCATGGATAGGCTAGAAGAAATGTTGAACATGCAGTGAGTCAAGAAGTATGGTTTGTTCTAGCCATGTGGTAAGGCACTTGGGTCCGATGGTCTGGAATACCTTTCCAGGCTCACTTTGGGAAGCAGACAGTGTGCCGCAATTTAAAAACCAGTTAAAGAAGCATCTCCTTGCGGATGGTTGGTGAGTGTGGGGCTGGAAGACAAGAGAGGATAAATTAAATAATTTTGATTTTTCTTCTGCTATTAATATAATCGTTTTTTCCCATACTATTATATTTTTTTATTTAATTATTACAATTATTATCTCTTTTTCTTATTGCTCTTTATTTGTGTTTATTTCAGTGATGATTTGGTTAGTTGTATAATTTAGTAAATGTGTACTGGTTGTGTTTTCCAAGCATATTTGTGCTTTGTTTGTAAGGTTGTCAAGCTGGCATGAATTATTTTTAGTAAAGTTGTCAAATCCTTGAATCATTTGACACAGGCTCAGTTGAATGTGGGAAAGGTTTAATCCAAGTTTTCTTTGGAATTGACTTTTCAATAGACAACAATATTCATTTCTAGCTAAATACCATGAAAAAAAGCATGAAGTTATGTTCTGATCCACAGTAGATGTTATAAACAAAATAATAAAATAGACAAACGAGCAGAAGCAGTGAGACGTTTACAGAAAAAGTGCCTGAAGAGAAAGGCATAAAAACAAGCTTTAAATTAATATTTTCAGGCTTAAATTCAAACTTTTGACTGTCTGTGTACATGTATATATTAGGCCTACACATGCCTGTTTTCATGGTTAAACCCAAGATTTCCTGAAGACCGTCTGTGTATATGGCTGTAAGTATTCTTGTATCAACATTCGAGTTTCTCAAGGATTGTAAAAAAGTTTACTCATTAAGTAGTCAAATTCCAAGTTCTCCTTAGAAAGAATAAAAAAAGAAGAAAAAATAAATTGATGTGCTTTACCTTCACAGTGTAGTCTTTCGGCAAGAAAAAGTGCACTTTTATAGCTGTAATGGTTTAATGCATGCCATATAGTTGCCTAGAACAAAAATTGTCTTAGTTAACTAAATCTAAACCACTATGGCACAAACCTAGGATGTTACATGTAGTTTCACAAGTTAAAATTCATAAGCACATTTTTATAGCTTACAAAGAAGAAGAATATTTTCTCATTTTGGACTTTAATAATTTTTCCTTAAAAAAGGGGATAGAAGAATGAAACGAAAAGGAATAACTGACTTGTTCTCTATTTATCAACCTATTTGGCAGGGAAATTTGCCTTTGTGCCCTATTGACTGAGATCAGTGAGCATTAACTTTACTTGGCAGAAAGCTACCTTTCAGATACTAACAAACTTGTAACTGGACTTGATCTATTTACATTCCGCCTATCAATTGACATTAAAAATGACTATTTACAGCTGAAGTTAAAGAAAGTTAGCCCTGTTCTACAGTGACAACAAAATGTGTACACATGTTGAGGTTTCTTCTTAACTTTCTTGTCCATCAGTTCCCAACTGACATTCTGGCGAGTAACTTTTTACTATGCTACATTTCTTTGTCCTAAAAGAAAGTATAATAATCTCACCACAATTCACAATAATAAAAAAAAAAAAATAAAAAAAAAAAAAAAAAAAAATGCATCTATGTTGGGTAAAAAGCCAATAGAAACACTAGCCTAATAAACATTTTATGTAGCAATAATTCAACAGATTCTGGGCATCTTATTGACAGGAATAATTGCCAAGTTTCTCAGAAACCTGTTACAGTTAGTACATTGGAATAGCATTAATTAGAAAAAACAGGAGGTTTGCTTAACTTTTATATTTGCTACTATAATTAATTGAGTTTAATTTTGTATTTAACAATACAGTTTATCATACTAAGTAATTGATACTTCATGATAAACTATATTAACATGACAACTACAGTACTTACTAAACATTTGTCTCAGTGTACTCCTAGATACCTAACGTGAATCCGGGGAGCTTACAATTATAGCCAATAAATTCTCATTTAGTATCTGAATTTCAGATGCCTGGTGTGGTGGAAAACGCTTGGTCCTGCTGCGAATATGTAGCAAATAACAATAAAAAAAGGATAGGTCTCATGGTTTCACTGATTTATATACTAGATGAGATTTCTTTAGATGGTGAATTTAATGCAAAAACCTTTTTCCAGGGGGTACTTTATTTGCCCATTTTAATGTCTTCTGAGCAATTTTGCTTGTAAAATGCACAGAAGTTATTTCTGACATTTGCTGATACAATTGTATTGATATACAAGAATTGAAGAAGTGGAAAAAAAATTGGAAAGATAGCCTGATATTTGCTAGAACTCTGAAGCCCTAATTGTAGGGCTGTCAATTAACAAAAATGTAGGGATGAGGAAGGCAAAATGTATTTTTTTTTAATCTAGAAGGGAGCAATTCTGCTTAAACTGAATTTCATAGCGAAACCATTTGTAAAATGAAATTTTCTGCACACATGTTGGCTGAATCTTACCTTCAAGTGAAAACCAACCAGATCCTACATACGATGTTTTGGCTTAGGAACAAAAGGCCAAATATTTCCATTGCATTAAATGGATTGATTTTAATGAGTGGTTACTATGACAATCTGTCAGTTCTATATCTGGTGTAGGGCTATTTTCTTCAAAATGTTACATGGTACATCTGAAAAATTCTTCAACATCAATCTCTACAAACGAGATGCAATGAGGTGTGTTATAATTGAAATATTTTTAAAATCTTGACAGTATTGATTTTTTCTGGAAGAATTGCAATATACTCTTGTTGTTATAAGGAAGATTAGAAGGTCCTTGCTTGTCAAGGGTCTGCTTCAAACAAGCTAAGAGTTTGTATTCACCCTGAGTAAGATTTTTTTGACACAGTTTCAGTTTTTTTAGAAAACAACCATATCTGAAATGATTCCACTAATAGCATTATCTTTGCCTTTAAGACAAAATTTAATGGTATTTAGCTTTTTGTTTGTGTCTGCAGGAAAGTAAGATCTCACAGTAAAACCAGATCTTCTAGCACAGGGAATGATTCACCTCAGTCTTTCAAAAACTTCACCAAAACATGAAGTAACTGTTTTGAATATTGCAGAATCCTGCCTCTGCTAAACCAATGAGCTCATATACATAGCAATAGATACCAACAGCAGCATTGTGACTCTTCAGTCAGAGTTCTAAAATATAAGTCCCTAAGGTGCATGAGCTTTTACTTTATTTAAGACTTTAATGACTGTTTTCATCAAATTGCTCATACTCAATAGCCTGCCAAAATAATGACTTTTGGTGTACCATTCAATTCTAAGACAGAGATTTTGGAAAGCCATTGTTTTTACAACATAAGCACTGAATTCTTTCTCACCCCCTGCCATTACAGAAGCTCCATTTTATGCCAGAGCCATCTGCTTTTGTACAGGACTATTTTCAAAGTTAACAAGCTTTTTAAAAGCAGAATATAGGCCATGTCCTTTAGTGCCCTTGAGGTTATAAATCTTTTTCTACCAGCTCTTCTTTTGCTAGGAAATCATCAAAAATAATTCTTACAAAAATAGTCAGCCAAGCTGTATCCATCACATCAGTAGATTCTAGGAAAAACCCAAATGCTGTGATGTAGGCCAAGTTATTTCAAAATTGTAGAATTACATCTGTACACAGTTGTACAGACTGAATAGCAGACAATATTTCTAAACAGCTTTATTTTATTTCTGGTTAGTGTCTTTATGAGTAGCTTTGGTAAAATTATTGGCAAGCTCCTTTTGCCTATTTTGGAAAGGGGTTAGGCTAGGAAAATGAAACCTTCAGTAATGAATCCAGGGTCAAAAATACTCTGGGAAGGTATTGCCAAGCAACTATGTCAACCCTCTTCTGATTTCTAAGCCTTAGTAATTTGCCTATTTGACAGTGTCTTTTTCTCTGGTTTTAGTTTTGAAAATGTAATTTTTGTCATTTGAACAGGATTTTAAGTCATGTCAATGGATCCAAATTTAGGAAACATATCTGTTTATCATTGATGCCTCATAAATTGGGATTACACAAAGTTTTAAAGCTGGAAATGCTTCTCTTGTGCTTAATATAAGGAGAAAATCTATTTTGCAAGGTTTCACTTTTATAACACAATGATTTTTAAAGGTACCAAAGGTCAGTGCCTTCTAGAGTGAGAAGGAGTGGATTGAGGTACTTCAAATACATTCACAGTAAATAGCCTTAGCCTACTTTAGTCTGTAGATCCATTCCTGAAAGTTTCACTTTCCTAACCTAACCCCTATCAAAGATAGCAAAAAGTAGCCTGGCTGGAATTTATCATAGCTTCATATATGGCTTCTCACTACAGCACCTTTTGAATTTTTCTGGGATAGAAATTAAATAGGCTAGGCTACACCTAGGCCTATCACTTGACTTTTTCTGGTAAAAAAGATTCAATGGTGACAGTACAAGCTATTGAGTATCCCTTGATTGAGTAATTGAGTTACCTTATATCGTCATACAAGATGTGATTTTAACTATTGACATAGACTTAGCTGAAGAAACTGAGAAGCAAAATCTTGACTGCAGTTTGTTATGAGGTGATACAAGCTTCAGTAAAATTCTAATTGATTGACATCTTGCTATCTCAGAAAGGGGTTAGGTTAGGGGAATAAAACTTTCAGGGATGGGTCTACAGGCTAGAGTATGGGTAAAATTTTAGTTAATTGACTTCTTGCTATCTCAGAAAGGGTTTAGGGTAGGAAAATGAAACTTTCAGGGATGGGTCTACAGGCTAAAGTATGTCCTGGGAAGGTATTTTGAAGTACCTACCTCCACTGCTTCTCCATCTAGAGGGCCCTGAAATTTGCCTACATGAAATTTTTGAAATTTTGACAAAACAACATTTTACCTTAATTTTCAGCTACTAGTTGCTTTTTCTCTGCTTTTAGTTCTGAAAATGCAATTCCTGTCATTTGAGTAGAATTCTGAGCCATATCAATGTTTTTTTTTCAAAATTTAGGAAATGTATTTGCATATCTTTAAAACCTTATAAAACAGAATTGAGCAAAGTTATGAAGCTGAAAACAATTTTGTTGTACTTCAATTAAGCAGAAGATCTATTTTGCAAGGTTTAACTTTTATAACAAACACATTTTTAAGGTCATCAGAGGTCAGGGTTCTCTAGAGGGAGAAGGAGTGGAGGTAGTTACTTCAAAATACCTTCCCAGGACATACTTTAGCCTGTAGATCCATCACTAAAAGTTTTATTTTCCTAACCTAAACCCTTTCCAAGATAGCAAGAAGTCAATTAACTAGAATTTTACCAAAGTATGTTCTGAGAAGGTATTTTGAAGTAGGCCTACCTACCTCCACTCCTTCTCTCTCTAGGGGGCCCTGACCTTTGATGACCTTCAAAAATATGAGTGTTATAAAAGTGAAATCTTTTGAAATAGATCTTCTGCTTGAATGAAGTACAACACAATTGTTTTCAGCTTCATAACTTTGCTCAATTCCATTTTATAAAGTTTAAAGATGTGCAAATACATTTCCTAAATTTAGAAGAAAAAAAATATTGATATGGCTCAGAATTCTACTCAAATGATAGGAATTGCATTTTCAGAACTAAAGGCAGAGAAAAAGCAACTGGTAACTGAAAATTAAGGTAAAATTTTGTCAAATTTCAATAGGTATAGACCTGTCATGTAGGTGAATTTCAGGGCTCTCAAGAAGGAGAAGGAGTGGAGGTGGGTACTTTAAAATACCTTCCACAATATACTTTAGCCTTTAGACCTATCCCTGAAAGTTTTATTTTTCTAACCTAAGCCCTTTCTGAGATAGCAAGAAGTCACTCAACTAGAATTTTACCCAAGCTTCTTAAATCTTTTTACAGAAGGATTCAAGGCCAGTCAGAACAAAGAAAGATACCACATTGACCCCTGTCATAGATGACAAGCCAGTATCTTCACAAAATCTGTAAACTATTTAAGTGCCACCAAATAAGGCAGAAGAGTTGATTATGGAATCTTGGATTTTTTCAAGTTTTTTCAAATTACTATATTTAGACATAGGCTATGTGTTATATACACTTTATCTGTGTCTCAGTCTCCAGGGAGCAGTGATAAGGGATACCAACCTTTACATGCATATAGGCTCAGGCTACATGCCACAGCACTGTCACTGTCTACTCTTCTTGTCCTGGGTCTGTACTCCCTTGAGCTTTCCCCAACAACGGAGGGATGTTTTAATCTTGCATTTATAACACCTACCATCTTTGCAGAATTTCATGGCACTGATATGTTTTATTGTTTTTAAGCTATTTCAGAAAACAATCAATTCTCCTTATTTCTAAAATTTCTTATTTCAAAAATTTCTTATTTCAAGAATACAGTTCTCACTAGTAAAATTGGAGGGATTCTTACAAAATTCGTTTAGGGGGGCGATCGCCCCTCCCCCCTGTATCCGCGCTTACCTTAAGTTACATATTACATAGGCTATAGTTAAAAGAGGCTGATAGCCAAAGCCTACTGAATTCTGGGTCATTAAACAAATTAAGTAGTCTGAAAAGAATACTTCCTGAAGAAGACTAGGAATAACTAGTTCATACATACCTGTACAGGTTCTTGAACAAGCATCTTTAAATTGATAGTAGGGTACACAAAAATGTCAGTTATTTCGGCCCCTTTTAAACCGCATTTTTCTAACCAATTAAGAAGGCTTGGAGATTGACTTTTATAATAGTAAATAGATGGCAGTTGATGTGACGAATGATTTTATTACAAACAATGATTATGCTAGTCAACAAGATTTTTAGCAAGTCCATGATCGCCCAATGCATTGAGAAAGGAAAGAAAAATAGCTAGTTGCTTAATTCATGTCCAGATCTATACTAAAAACTCTACAAATTATTACTATGACAAAATTATTACTCCATCGTCTTAAGAAAATTTGTATTCAAATCATTTTTAATAGCTACTTTCCAGTTTAACTCCATCCCATTCCTCTACCCCCTTAATGACTGCATATAGCCCTAGACTGTATGAAACTTTGGATTTTTTTTTTGTTATTATTTTTCACCAACATTTAGTTCATAGTGCAAATTTGATTAAAAGAGCCAAAAATTCATTTTTGGACGGAACCTCATACTATATTCGTGAACAAGGGGATGGAGGGGTCAAGGGCGAAGCTAAAGAGGAAGAGGGGTGACTCCACCCTCAAGTTCCAAGGCGTTAAAACACAATACTGACAACATGGAACTTTAGGCGTCTTAATTTAGCTTGTGGCCTTATTTGTCGGTACACTGGACGATTTTGTCGGCACATTCTTTATATCCCCCCCCAAAAAAAAGAAAATTAAAATCACAGCTTCATCCCTGGTGTGGTATACCTAAACCATAAGTAACATTAGAAACAAAGTAATAAGCTAAATTCTGAATTTAATAGAAAAATTGATATACTTTTGTAGTTTTGCTTCCAATGAACGGGATGTAAACTCAGCTATCACAAACAACCTTTATGCAGCAGAGATATAATAATTTCCGAAGATAACAAATTAACAAATATGAAAAAATAGCGCAATAAATTAAGAAAATTTTGGCTATAAGGGGTACAAGAATTATATAAATTGATAATTTTTATCGTAAGACAAATTTTAACTTATAAATTTGATTCTTAGACTTTATTTATTGATTTGCTGCTGATAATTATTCTGGCTTGTAAAATGGATGCAGTAAATATTTTCTATTTGTTAGGTTTATCAGAAATCTTTGAGGGAAATATGATATGTTTTAATAAATTTTCTTCTCGAGGCTCTTTTCTTGCACTTGATTGAAAATCTCAATTCAAATCGGTGTCTGGGTCATCTTCTATTTCAAAATAAACTGGGAAAAGGGTGACCAGCTTTAAATTGTGTACTGAGCTATTGCTGAGTCTTATTACTCTATTAACAAAAAAGACCTTATTTCTTTATGCTGCATTTTCAAAAAAAAATCCCTTCAGGCCATATATTAATGGCATACTGTGTGTTTCAGATTGGTGTTATAAAATCTAATACACTTTGTCTTGTACAAAGTGTTCCTAAGGAGAAAGTATTTGGGCTTTGACTCCTAGGTGTTGAAAATAGAAAGGTGCCATTTTTCATCCTGCTCAACTTTATTAATACACTGTTACCGTATTTTTACTTTTGTAGGAGGATCAAAACAGATTTTTTTCATAATAAACAATGTACTATAACTTATATTAAAGGATAGTTTATATCTATATGCTATATGAGGCAAAAAATAACATTCAAAGTTTACTAACTTTAAGGTTATATTGTAATTTTATAAATTAACGTCAATTTAATGCTGATTATTTTATACATTTTGAGTTTTTTGTTACTTTTAGGAATCAATTATGATAGAAATGTAAACTTAGACTTCTTAAAAATAAATAATTTTGACAATAAATTCTAGCTAAAATATCATTTGTTCCTATCTTAAGAATTTTTTTTTCCACAAAGTATATAAAGGTAGTTTTTCTATTACATTATCATCAGCCAATTCTTACATCATCATCAGTCAATTATGATTGGATATACAGAAACATAAGGCAGCGATTAGGATAATCAAATCGTTCTACAGCATGTTTATCACAGAGTTTTGGATTATAATATAATTTAGCACATAACACACAGGAAAATCATTTTAATCTTTTTCAGTATCACAACTCGAGGTGATAGAAATCAAAGTTGCTTTTTGTTTATTTCTCCCTCGGCCACTTTAAACGGAAGATCAATCGTAAAAATCTAGAGTGGGCTCACTTGACCGGAAACTGAAAGTCGAAGAGTCAATTTGAGGGGTGAGACCAATTAAAGAGGAACCAGAACTCTGTCGTACCCTTTTTTCCACGTTACAAAGTTTTGAAGTTACAAAGTTTTGAAGTATCGCATTACTCGAACTCGTCGAAAGACGAAGGAAATATACCTCCAGGTATGGGACAATCCGCACAGCCTCTTCGGCCACGGGATTATTCCTTTGGCCAAGGATACATTAAGATTTTGGGGAGAGAAAGAGGGCTTAAGGGACCCAGGCAATAAACCAAAAAATTTTTTATCTCTGGATCGTTTGAGCTTGCATCCACAAATTCCCGAGGAAAGGGGTGCCTAATATACGAACAGAATTGAGCGGAAGGAGCAAGATGGACCCCCATAAAATAAGCGAAAGTCCTGACAAATCTATCCTTACCCCGTCCTTTGGACATTATAAGCAAGTCATATCTTATTTTTTTGTAACTATTAATGTTTTTAAATAAACGCATATTTAAGCCATTATAAAAATCCATCAGAAACGTCATTTATTATGTTTTAATGTCTTTAAACAAGGTCAAAATTAAATATTTCTATAAGATTAAGTCCTGTCTGAACTTCTTCTATGTGTCGCAGAATAAACCATTGTTTTGCATTTAATTTGAAGTACGATTATTTGATTATAATAGGCGAGTCAGTGAAATTATGGAAAACAAGATCTACCCTTTTTTCCACGTATCGCATTACTCGAACTCGTCGAAAGACGAAGGAAATATACCTCCAGGTATGGGACAATCCGCACAGCCTCTTGGGCCACGGGATTATTCCTTTGGCCAAGGATACATTAAGATATTTAATTATATTAATATCTTTTATATTATATTATATTAATATCTAATAATATATTAATTATTTTATTAAGATATTTAATAAGATATTTAATTAAGATATTATTAAGATATGTTAAGATTAAAAAAATCAATTATTGAAGAGATATCAATAAAGATCGGAGTGTTGACGTTGGGATTAAAGAAGGAGACTGGAGGATTGACGGAACATCTCTATTCTCTTTCTGTACCATTTTGTTAAGACCCCTCTTTATCCTCCCCAAAAAATTGGGCACCAATTGTGATAACCATTTGACTAACAACACTGAAAAAGTTTAACAAATGTGACTGTATGGTGGACAAGGTCTAGCAATTTCAAAAAGTAGCGGTCCAAATTATATAATTAGCCGGTCACACATACATTTTAGCTAGCAAAAGGAGTTACCTTTTTTTACACCTATGTTTCCCTTGATTCCATTCGATTGAAAAGCATAAAAAATTGGTACTGAAAAGGATTCCCGAAGGTTTGGGGAAAATTTGATTTTTAGTATTATTACAAGGAAAGTATTTTGAAGTATATTTCTTCCTTAGTAAGCACAAATAACTCATTGGTCCTTAGGAAGACTAACGGTTGGCAGCCTAATTACTATATTTGGTATTTTCTATTAGTAGAGGCTTTGACTTAACTGTTTTCCTTCATTCTCTATTCGTTCTAAGTTTTATTAATTCATATATATTAACTTACCCAAGAATTTACCAAATCTACCTAAAATTTTACGGAATCTTTAATTTTAGTTTCTATTCTTTTCAGGTTTCATGTAAAATAAAATAAAACCCTCTTAATTGTAAGTGGATGGTTGAACAGCAATAAATAATTTGCAATAAGCCCATAAAAGGGCAGATTGAAGACAAAATAAGGGGAATACCAGCTGACGTCAGTGAGTAATTGACTTCCTCAGTTTTTAAACCAATTTTATTGTTTGACATCGTGACCAAGCTAACAGTTACAGGTGCCAAGATTCAGTGGTAGTTAAATATTACGAACAAGTAGCATACTAAGTACATACAATATAAAACGGCAGTAAAAAATAGCCAATTGATCAAATCACGAGAAAACTGTGTATTTATTGTCCAATTTAAACTGAATATATGGGGCAGGAGTTGTTCTTTAAGCACAATTTACCATCCAGATATATTACTTATTGGATGCAGCGCAGAGCAAAATGGCCTCCAATTAGATCCCAATTTAAAACATTTAGAGAAGAAAAAGTTGTAAAGAAGAAAGGTATGCTTGTCCGCTTTGAAAAGATGAGGAGGATGATTTGGTGCATTACTCTAGCTGGTGCCAAGGGCTTTTTACAATAAGGACAGGTATATTTAGGACAAAAGGGTAGCTACTTCCTCGTGTTTTGAAAAGTACGTCTTTACAATCTATCTGTAGAGTAGCGAGCCATTTGGAAAGTGTGTTTATTAAAAGCAAATCTTAGTTTAGTGATTAATAGAAGTGCTTTCTATGTAGCATTGGAAGAGTAGAGATCGCTGGTGTATGTTTATATGATTTTTTGCTTTTTTTGTGTACATAAGCTTATTTTTTACTTTAAATAGACTTTATCTTATAGGCGGTGGCATTCTTCCATGTAAAGATTCTATTGTGTAATATTAAAAGAAAACGAGAGCTAAGAGCTCATATGGCACTTGTGACGAGGCAAGAAGAGCTAACAGCCAAGAGCTCATATCGTATGAGCTCTAACAAATTCTAAGAATCAATAGATTGATTTAAAAGGAAAATCAGAGGCTTAATCCCGATCAGGATTTAAAATAAGAGCTCTGAGTCACGATGTCCTTCTAAATTTAGAAGGACATCTCCCTTTAGCCCCCCAGATGGTTGAATCAGGGAAAACGACTTTATTAAGTCAATTTGTGCAGCTCCCTGACACGCCTACCAGTTTTCATCGTCCTAGCACGTCCATAAGCACCAAACTTGCCAAATCGCTGAACCCCTTCCCCCAACTCCCCCAAAGAGAGCAAATCCAGTACGGTTACGTCAATCATGTATCAAGGACATTTGCTTGTTCTATCCACCAAGCTTCATCCCAATTCCTCCACTCCAAGTGTTTTCCAAGATTTCCCCCTCCAGCTCCCCCCCCCCAATGTCAAAAGATCTGGTCGGGACTTGAAATAAGAGCTCTGAGACATGAATTCCTTCTAAATATCAAATTTCATTAAGATCCGATTACCTATTCGTAAGATAAAAATAACCCAATTTTCACGTTTTCCAAGAATTCGGTTTCCCCCTCCAACTCTCCCCAATGTCACAGGATCTAGTCGAAATTTAAAATTAGAGCTTTAAAGCACAAGATCCTTCTAAATATCAAATTTCATTAAGATCCGGTCATCCTTTCGTAAGTTACAAATACTTCATTTTTCCAAATTACCCCCTCCTCCCAACTCCACCAAAGAGAGCAGATCTGGTCCGGTTATGTCAGTCACTTATCTTAGACATGTTTTCATTCTTCCCATACAGTTTCATCCTGATCTCTCCGCTTTAAGTATATTCTAAGATTTCCAGTCTCCCCCAAAAGTTTCATGAAGATCCGGTCACTCCTTCGTAAGTTAAAAATACGTCGTTTTTTCTAATTTTTCAGAATTAACCCCCCCCAAAAAATAGAGCGGATCCGTTCCAATTATGTGAATCACGTATCTAAGACTTCTGCTTATTTTTCCCACCAAGTTTCATCCCGATTCCTCCAATCTAAGCGTTTTCCATGATTTTAGGTTCCCCCACCCCAAAATCTCCCCAATGTCACCAGATCCGGTCGGAATTTAAAATAAGAGCTTTGAGACACGATATCCTTTTAAATATCAAATTTCATTGAGATCCGATAACCCGTTCATAAGTTAAAAATACCTCATTTTTTCTAATTTTCAGAATTACCCCCCCCCCCCCAACTACCCGAAAGAGAGCGGATCCGTTCCGGTTATATCAATCATTTATCTAGGACTTGTGCTTATTTTTCCCACCAAGTTTCATCCCGATCCCGACACTCTAAGTGTTTTCCAAGATTTTAGGTTCTCCCCTCCCAACTCCCCCCCCAATGTCACCAGATCCGGTCGGGATTTAAAATAACAACTCTGAGACAAGATATGCTTCCAAACATCAAATTTCATTGAGATTTGATCCCAGATGGTCAAATCGGGAATACGACTATTTCTACTTTTTCTATTCTACTATTTCTACTTCTACTTCTACTATTTCTATTTTTACCTGGAAGTGCCTAAAGTAGCAAAACCGGGACCGAAAGACCAACAGACCGACAGACAGACCGCAGAATTTGCGATTGCTATATGTCACTTGGTTAATACCAAGTGCCATAAAAAACCCAAACAAAACAGGTAGTTGTGATATTAAGCACTAAAAACTAAGCGAAAATTTAGATATTGATGTCTTGGAAGCAATAACAAAATTACGGGTAAAGTGTTTAAATCTTAATTGCGTTATTGTCAGTATATTTTGTTATAATTTACTTGATATATTTATTTTGGGTGTTTATCCGTGTTTTCACAACACTAAAAATGCTCAAACCTGTATTTAATCAGATTTGATTTCAATTATTGTCTTAACTGGATTTTTAGTAATGATTTACTTTAACGTTCGAATGATTTTTAGCTTCTTCTTCAACTTAAACTTACTCGGTATATGGTATGTTGTGTTGGTATTATAATTTATTTTTACGAAAAGAGTTTAACTAAAATGAAGCTACATCTTTCGACTCAAGCGTTTTCCAAAAAAACTTTTAAATAAAAAAGTTACTTTTTACTCACATGTTCCAAATATATAACATTTTGACTAGATTATTGTTGAAAATTTGAGCTTGTCCTAAGTGGATGGGTAGCCTTCAAAGTCAAGTTGTTTAACGTATCCTCATGTGAAATATTAACATCATAATTTTTTTATCGTTGGATCGATGCCTTAACCCACAATGTACTTTAGCAGTTAATAAAATTAACTACTCAAACATTGTATATCGATCTTGGGGCCAAAGTCATGTTGCTTAAAAACTTTTTACAATGTTTTTATAAAGAGGCCTACTTTTACTTTGTTAAATGCGCTGTCTTTTGTTTTGCCTTTTTATTTGACAAACGTGTTCAAAACAATGTTTAATTCAAGTTGCATTTACTTTGTTTTTGGGTTTCTAAGGCTTAACTTTCTTTAATCCCAGATATTCCAGAGCTTGAAGACTTATTAACTCAAGATCATTATTCAAAAATCTTTTTTTGCTAATATTATTCATTTTCAGCTCTAATTAAGTAAAATATTTACTGGGACTATCATTTTAAATTTGAAGTTGACCCCTTGCTTCATACCTCTATCTAAAATATTTGAGTTAAACAGTTAGGGTGAATTTAGACTTGGTACGTTTTAGAGCAGAAGTCAATATTTATGGCCCCATTCCATAAAATATTTACTAGTTACTTTTCAGGTTTCTTTTCAATTTCTACACCCTACTGGAACATTCATGGTCGGAAGTTTGATTTACAACAATTTCACGCTTCTAATACTTATTGTTTCAACTCTTACAGAATTCAATAGATGGGCTAAACTCAGTCTTTTGAGGTTTTGATAAATAATCCTGCTTAAAATATATTTAGACATATAAATCAAAATACGAAGTTTATTCATGCAATTACCATTTGTCTAGGCCTTCTCTCTTCTTTTAACTATCAGACGAAGAATTTTCTTCTTTTAAAGAAAGTTCTTTGTTTCTTCTCCAAGTACAAGTGAGTACAAATAAGTTCCTCTCCCACGTCATTCAATGCTATTTATAAAGTATAAGCACTATCAGATCAATAAAAGAAAGCTTCTGTTTAGAGACCTTTCAAAATCTTTAATAGAAAATTAAATTAAAAAATTCGCACTTTAAATGTCCACTTTAAAAATCATATTACTAAGCCAAAGCCTTCTCAAAACTATCGTTTTGTTTTCTAGCCTGACATCACAACACACAAAAGTTCAAATATAAATCTTGCTTAAGATAACCTTACCTTGAAATTACATTCATATTATTATAAAACATATGAATTGTGAGATATTTAAACCCAACAAGAAAAAGCAAGCAAACACAACATGAGTACAAACAAAGAAGGAAAAAATCTAATGGGTCCTATAAAAGAAAAGATAAAAAGAAAGATAAATTAACATTAGTAATAAATTACCGGGAACTGAAAGCAAGAAGACATCAAATCAAAAGACGTCTACTGATTCACCAGGAATAGATGGCAAGATAGTTCTTTTTCATTGGTTATTGCTTTTTCAAGTATCTGACTGCAGTATGTTTGAAATTATAATTATGTATAACGATTTCCAAAGAATTGTTCGTCGATTGTCCTTAGTTCTAAACTCGTGGTCCTTGCTTTTAAGGACCAAAAGCTCTGACAACAAAAAACGATGAACTTGAAACGTCACTTCTCATAGGAACGGATTTGAAATACAAACACTCTGGTTTATACGGCATTAGATGTTGTGTATTCCTTTTATAAATAGGAAAAAAAAATTTAGAATTCTGCTAATAGCAGATAAAAATTACTTTTTATGTCATTAAGATAAAAAGTTTCACGTAGAAAATACGACACTTTTATGTAGGTTTAGTTTTTCTTTTCCACGAAACAAAAAGAAACAATAGGATTTTTAAGCATCATTTTCTAGTGAATACTAGGTTACTTAATTAAAGGTTGCAGTGAAAGGATTAAAACGGATCATAGTGTTTTTTAGCATTAAATTGTAATATCAATGCATACCTTTAACAATGCTTCTCTGTTACAAGAGCTGTCTTTACAAAAATCCTAGAACGCAGAAAAAGAGGGGGGGGGGAGGATTCCAATTAGCACAATCACAAATTTGTACTAGAAACATCAAAGATACAATTATCAACTTCTTGTTCCAAAAACATCATAATCAAAGATAGAACATTGGCGCACATGGTATCTTATTAACTAGCAAAAAAAATAATTTTAAGGATCTCATTTCTTCTATTCTTTATTCCTTAGTGCGTAAGCAATCGCCCAAGAAAGTTCTTAAATCACTTTGTAATAAGATGAGTTCAGTCTCAAAGGACTACCATGTCAAACATGTCCCCCTAGCTGGTGGCTGAATAGTTGCCATATCTCTCACTTCTAGCCAAAGCAGTCTTTCCAACCGGTCTGTTCAGAAACAAATCTTCGCACTTATCACTTAGTGGAGTTTTTACACTACAGATCTTGCATTTTAGCCCACTTAATAGATATTAAATGGGAAAAAAAGAAAAAAAAGTAGCCAGTAGTTGCTTTACTTTCACTGCAAAGCCTGAGGTGAATAAATATCAGTGACGCCGCTTTAGCAAGATATTTAGTCCGTTTAGAGGTTTAATAACAAGTAAAGCCTTAGGCTTAGTATCTTCAATTTTGTCCACAGATACAATATCAAAATGTCGCACAACCGTCGAAATGACTGCTTTCTGTACCAAGAAAGCAAATTTCTGACCTAAAAAACAAACGCAATTAGTATACAATTAGTATAAAACGCAATTAAATAGCTTAAAGGTTCTTACAGTACTTCAACAAATCATATCTTATTGTGAAATATCAATTTGTATCCAGTGTAACCCCAAGAAACCAATATTATCACCTTTTGAGAAACTTTCTCAATTTTGAGATAGAATCCAACTTGGTAGTGGAAAGTGAAGGTGGCTGGTGCCATCTTGGTTTTATGGTATCAACTAACTTTCAATCGATCCATGTAACTCACAGTTTCTGTAAAGACAAAGCTTGGTATCGTGTTAATTTAACCACGAAAAGTCCATCTTTGCACTATAGAATAGTCTTTCGAAAGCAGTCTTAAAGACATTGGTCAGAAGAAGGAGTTTTGAACACATTGATCAGAAATTGGAAAATTAATTTGTAATCGACTAAATATAAATAGTGCACAAACATAAGTTATAAATGTATAAAAATTCTATTTAAGTAGATTCTAAAGTGACTAGTTGGGAATTAAAACAATCAGAATAATATAAACAAAAGCTTAAAAAAGTTCTTTGGTATGTCTTATATGTTTTTAAGGGCGTTTAGGTACTGCAAAAAAGCCAGAGTTTCTTAAAGAAATGATCATTTGGACGGAGGAAATTGAGCAATACTAAAAGGGCCGTATCCAGGACTTTTCTCGTGGGGGGGGGGAGTTTATGAAAATTGTGTTCGGGGGGGATGCTTACAAAAACATTGAGTAACGCATCACAAATTGGTTTATATTCATTTTCCTTAGGCTTTTACGAGTCAAGCAAACATTTCGGGGCATTAAAACCCTTAGCCCCCCTGAATATGGCCTTGAAGATTAGTATTTCTAATTTTTGTCTACGTCTTAGCTCATATCGATAATAGATTCAAATATTTAATGTCACTTTCAAGGGAAAAAATCGATCAGAAGGAATCTAATTGCTGTTTAAGTGGTCTTTATAGCACCATGCAATCCCAGAGCCCCTCTTGACCAGAGCCCCCCAGAGCCACCTTAATCAGGCAAAAGCTCCATAGATGAATTTTAGCAGAAAGGTGTGCACATTATATTTTTTTTACAATTAATAAAAAACAACATTTACAAAATAAAATTTAGATGGCCGAATAGAGATATTTAAACCTAAAACCAGCAGAAATTAAGTTTGATGATAAATGAAACTTGAAAGGACCAAAAACTGCAATGAACACCAATTGAAACCCAAACTAACAGAAACAAAAACAAATAATTGGGTCAAACTTAAAAAGAACAAAAAATAACATTGAACTAATAATTGATTCATAAAACAAAGATAAATTAGAATGAATAATAAAGTTAACGAACACACAAAAACTCCGACAAATAAGAATAAGTTTTATACCCCTTCAAACCCTCTAAAAGTTGGCCCTATTTAAGTTCCACTGGAAAAAAATTATATCTCACAGGGTTTTTCTTTTTTCACATAACACCCATATTAAATACTGCAGAAAATTCAAAGAGTTCACTTTTTAATATAACCATTTTTGAAAACAAAACAAAAAAACAATTTCATCAGCATAACATGTAATATATTTTATCAATAGTACCTTACCTCCTTTTAAATATATAGAAAATCAGTTGGCAATTCCTCTGTTGATTCAATAATTTGGAATACTGCTTCAGCAAAATTAAAAGATTGCTTCAAAGTGTAATGATTAACAGTTTAATGGCTTTATTTCGATATCAATTTTCTATAATATTAAATGAAATGAAATTAAATCAAAAATACGGACAAAAGAACAGAGCTTTCGAGTCGGAGTCGTGGAGTCAGTTTTAGTAAATTTTTGCTGAATCGAGTCAGAGTCGGGAAAAAAGAAATAATGTAAAACCTATGGAGTGGGAGTTGGAGCCGGAGTTATGGAAACACATAAAGACGGGAGTCAAGCCAGGTACACTTATATACTTCTAAAAAGTGGCAATAATAAATGAAATTAATATTTTTGGCTAATTATAGTGAGTAGGATTTTTTTGCACCATAGTACTACAGCACTAGCACAGAAACAATTTATTCAATTGTTTGTATTACTATTGAGAAATAAACATAATATTTGCAAATACATCACATATAAAATGCAAAAAGATAGAAAGCGTTTAATAGATTGACAAAGTCTACAACAGTCTACAGCAATTCTGGCAATACAGAATATTAAACTTATAAGATTACATTAGCTATTAACAAGGTTGTTAATATTATATTTAGAAAAGTTTTTGATACAACTATGTACTTTTACGAAGAGGGAAGTCTTACAGCTCGGAGTTGCAGCAATTATGTTTAAAGTTTCAGAAGTCAGAGTTGGAGTCGGTACATTGAAAATGTCTGGCTTCGGAGTCAATATAATTTATAACCGATTCAAAAAGTCTCCTCTTAAAATGATACAAGAAAGTTGCCATTCATAGATGTATTCATTTTCAGAAATTGATAGTAATTTTACCTTAAAATTGATTGGTTCTTTGATTTTTTTTTTTTTACATGTTATGACAAATAAAAACACACTGTTCAAAATGTATATCGCTTTAAGTAAAGTTGTTTTAGGGCATTTGAATGGGTGGTAAACTACTCGCATTGGTGATAATTTCTGTTTTAAGTTTGACATGGTTGTTCATTCTAATTTATGTTCATTTTGGGTTTCAGTTTTTTCAGATACAGTAACATCTTTTTGCTTAATGTCTGACCTACGTATTATACGACTTTATTTCTGCTCGTTTTAGGTCTGCATATTACTCTACTTTTCTTTAGATTTTAGAAAATACTTTTTATAATTAATATCTTTAGTTTTTTTAAACGGCACAGATTTACAATGTATAAACTGTAGATTTTTTAGGTTTTTCTGAATAAGAACTTAAATGTTGAATAGCGATTCAATTTCGGGTGAAATTTGAATGTTCGGTCGAGATTTTCACCGTCTTCACTGTTAATTTTTAAATAGTCACCAAACTTGGAGGGCAACTAGACCCCTCCCTCGCCCCTCTTTTCCTCAAAATCGTCCGATCAAAACTTTGGGAAAGCCATTTAGCCGAAAACAATCACAATTCATACAAACGTCGTCTTAATTTTCGTTTACATTGAGCCAAAATCAAAACCTGCATTAATTCAAAAACGTTCAGAAATTAAATAAAAGCAAACATGTGTTTTAACTGAAAGTAAGGAGTGACATTAAAACTTAAAACGAACAGAAATTATTCTGTATATGAAAGGGGCTGTCCCTCCTCAACGCCCCGCTCTTTACGCTAAAGTTTGACTTCCTCACACCTCTACTTTTTAAAATAATTAAACACTTTAGTGTAAAGAGTGGGGCACTGAGGAGGGGGCCACTGAGGAGGGGGATTTCATTTTAAGTTTTAATGTCGCTCCTTACTTTCAGTTATGAAAACTTGTTTTTTATTTGATCTATATCAAGTCTGCCTCTATTCTTAATACAGTTGTTACTGTGAATGTCCGAAATCTGGTTAATGTCGACATTCACCGGTGAATGTTCAAAATTCCTTTTTCTCTGCTTCGATTCAATTAGCTTTGCGAATCAGCTTTTTCAGTCTTATACAAACTATGATGGTAAAAGTAAAAGTTAGGTTAGATGTCAGTTTAGGTTGGATTAGGTTAAAATTGGTTCTAAAGAAATGGGTTAAAAACTTAACCAAACCAAACCTAATCTATTCTAACCTAAACCTATTATCATCAAACCTTGCATTAAATTGAATAAGTTGACTGGAAGTACTGACTAAATCCAAGGAGAAAAGGTACCGTCTTGGCTGAGTGGTCGGCGCGCTGGCGTGGGAATTCTGTGTCCAAGGGGCGCGGGTTCAATCCCAGTTGTGACCAGTTATTTATTTTGGGACGGGGGTCAGTGGCGTGACTCTGTAAGCTCAGCCATAGTCGACCCAGCTCTAAATGGGTACCTGGAGAAATCTGGGGAAGGTAAGCAGGAAGGGTGTGCGAAAGCACAGGATGGTTGGCCCCCAGCCTCCCATTGCACTTCCTAGATGAAGGGCCATGAAAAGGAGATCAGCACCGCCCGTTCGGAACTTAAGAGTCTAGTGCCGTCTTACTTACTTACTTACTTTACTAAGGAGAAAAGGTATTTCGGACATTCACCGGTGGATTTCGACATTTGCGGACATTCACGGTAACATATATTAATGACGTTTCGTGATACTTCCAGGTGAATAATAGTCTTGCAGTTATATTTACAGATGACAGCTGTGTCTGTTACAGCGAAGAACTCGTCAACACTGATTCAAAATTAATTTTTTTTTTTCTACAAGTTTAGTTAAATCGGTTAATCTCCAGTCGTTTAAAACGAACCAATCAAAAAAATGTTATTCTATGAGTTAAAGGTTTGTGAGCATGAGATCCATAATGTAGAATCTTAAAACCATTCGAATGGTTCGAACCATTCAAAACATTTGGACGCACACAGAACCATTACAGATACTTCAAATAATACTTGGAATTTTTTTTTTACAATGACCATTATTACTTCAAAATCCTGGAGACTGAAACTTTATTTTTCTTGAATATTTTAAATTTAAAACTTTTAGTAGTTAAAACTATTGCATTATGGCATGTTAAAAAAAAACCGAGTAATTATACTTGGGAGAAGTCTGAGTTGTTTCAGCCTCGTTCTTTGGCTTTTGGAGATTCCAAACGTATCTACTTCTTTCGTTAATCCCAGGATATATAAATTCTCAATTAGATATCCTATACCGTTAATCATAGACAGCGCAAAAGCGTTGTCTAAGTAAAGAGCGATGTTGGCACAATGTATTATTTTTCTTTTGTTTTGTTTTTGTTTGTTTTTTAGAACAGGACATTCCGTATAAAAGAAGTTGTCGTAGAAAATTCAAATTCAAAAGGGGCTCATTCGTTTGGCAATTGTAATTTCTATTGCCCCTTCTAATAGTCAAAAATGGAGGGAAACGGACAACCCACAATCATTTGTTGTTATTTTTTCTTTCATTTTTTTTTAGTAAAGTACAAATTAAGTTCTAGTCTTGAGAAGGCACAGGGGTTGTAAGCCCTATTCACATTGATTTTTGTTCGTTTCGAGTCTGACTCGGTTGTTTATTGTAATTGCTGTTCGTTTTGAGTTGCATTTGCTATTTGACTTTATTTCTGCTTATTTTTGTGTTAGTGGAGCTCTTTACTTTTCTTTGAAAAACTTGTTTTGTAGAGAAATTTTTTTAAATTAAATTCTGTACGTTTTTTATTGACATATCCTTTTTCATGTAACAAAAATAATATTTTATGTCACGATAGTCAAATTGCAACGTGAAGGACTGTCCATTACAAGTCGTATTAAAAGGAGGGGTTGTAACCTCCCCAACGCCTCGCTCTTTACACTAAAGTTTGACTCCTTGTACTTTCCAAAATAATTAAAAACTTTAGCGTAAAGAGCGAGGCGCTGAGGAGGGGACAGCTCCTTTCGTATACGGAATAATGTCTTTTTGTTTTAAGTTTTAATGTCTCTCCTTATTTTTAGTTAAAAAAAATATTTAATTAGTGCTGGGCGAGTATCTCCTTTCGTAGTATTACATTATTCACTTACTTGTTTCACTAAATGGATTTATGATGCATAGTGATATTTCCAATGTCACAATATATTCAAGTCTGATTTTGAAGTCATCATTCAGGGCAATCAAATTTAGTCGTGAATATTATCATCAAGACAATTTATCTGTGACAAGTTTGAAAACTGGGAACATTTACGCCAACTAATATTTCGCTTCATATATTCACTTTTTCAAGGAAAGCTGAAATTACACACTTTGTTTTTTTTTTTTTAGTTGAGGCTGTCCCCTCGTAGTTGTAAGTTAGCCTAATGTCATTAATTTCTGTTAATTAATGACATTATTGTCATTGGTCTGGTCTTTGGTGTCATTTAATTAATACCACCGAAGAATTCCTGGTTGAGGAGTTAAGCGTGACTGCGTCCTGTCTCTGACTCTGTTCAACTACTGTATTGATTGGACATAACCTTTCACTTGAATACCGTAACTACGCGGATGATGCCGAAATCCTCGCAAACCCAGAGACAGTCCAAACCATGCTCAATGATGTGGTGACACGGGCAGATCGCATTGGCTTGAAATTCAGTACAGGGAATGCAAAATTTATGGCAATAAATGACGCTGATCCTCTTTCGCTAACTGTAAATAAAGTAAAGTTTGGTCAGGTCAACAGCTTCACATACCTTGGCTCCCAGTTTTTATTGATGGATCGTCAAGCGCCGATATCGAACAGCGATTGTAGAAAGCCCAGACATCCTTTGCTTCCTCAGAATACCACAGTGTAACAAACAAATACAACGTAGAAACAATAGGGAAAGTTTTTTCAAGACAATGGAAATTATTTATGTAGATATTTCGGCCCTATGTCCAAGGGCCGTCTTCAGCACAATACAACACTATATATATATATAAAAGAACTTACATCAAATTGTGAGAATTAAAACTGAATATAAAAACACTTATTAAAACAATTTTTTTTTTTTTTTTTTTTTTAAATATAGCCCTAGCATCCTTACTTCAGCGAAGTTCAACCCTCTATAATAGCCAAAAAAAAAAAGTTTAAGCCTCCTACTAATTCCACACCGGAAAATTTGCATGACATAAAAATACTATCTAATCTCCGAAAAGATCCTTCTATTATAATAACTAAAGCAGACAAAAGCAATTCACTTGTTGTCATGAATACAACAGACTATGACAACAAAATTTTTTCGCATTTAAATGACACAATTACATATCAAACAATAACTCATGATCCTACTGATCAGTTCACTAATAATATTATAAATGAATTAAAGCAGCTAAAACAAAATGGTAAAATCACCCCACAACTATACAATAAATTTTTTCCCCGAGGTAGTTTCTGTCCTAAACTCTACGGTTTACCAAAAATACATAAACAGGGTATTCCCTTAAGACCTATTGTAGCTTGTACTAAAGCTCCCGCTGCCAATATTGGAAAATGGCTTTGTGCAGCTTTCAAACCTTTATTGTATTCTCAAAATTCCTATATTCATAACTCGGCAGATTTGATTAAAAAACTTAGCAACACAAGTATTTCAGAAAACACAATAGTTAGTAGTTTCGACATTGTTTCCATGTATACAAATATAGATGTAACTATTTCAGAGGAATTATTAAAAAACAAAATAGAAGAAAATTACCACTTGATCGAGACTTCAGCGACAGGAATTGATTGTGAAGTTTTAATGACTCTTGTTAAAATTTGTAATAAGTTTTCTATGTATTTTCAATTTCGCGATTCTTTTTATCAGCAAAAAAATGGATTACCCATGGGGGCACCTTTATCCGGGCTACTAGCAAATATTTATGTCGAGAATCTTGAGAATTGGGCATTGAATTCTTATTTTCTAAAACATGTCTATTGGGGTCGTTATATGGATGACGTAATTTCACTTTGGAATTATGGGGAAGCTGAACTTCGGGGCTTCTTAGATCATCTTAACACTTATGACCGAAATTTGCAGTTCACCCTTGAAGTTGAAATTGAAAATAAACTACCGTTTTTAGATGTATTAATTATTCGTAATGCTGATAAACTGGATTTTACTATATATCGAAAGCCAACACAAAACAATAGATATCTTCACTTTAATTCAAATCACCCCCCACAAGTTAAAAGAGCAGTTGTAATTTCCCTCATTGATCGGGCCCTAAATATTTGCTCCCATTCATATATAAATGCAGAAATAAATTTTATCAGAGATATTCTTTTTGGTAATGGATACCCCATTCCTTTTGTAAATAAAATAATTAGCCGCAGAATAAAAAGACATTCTTGTAAAATCGAAGAAGATACTTCACAATGTGAGGCTATTGATAAGCCCTCAAATATTGTCTATCTTCCGTATATCCCAAAGATTACAACAAAATTAAAAAATATTTGCACAAAAAATAATCTGTACGTAGTTTTTATTAATAATTTTAAAATCATCAATTTCTTAAATTCGGGTAAAGATAAGACCCCAGTTACTCGCCAAAGAGGGGTCTATCAAATACCCTGTGATTGCGGAAAATACTATGTCGGCAGGACCCATCAGAATCTAGACAAAAGGTTACAACAGCATAAAAATGACATAGACAAGGCCTTAATTTCAAATGGTTCCAACAATTCCTTTGATTCTGCTCTAGGTTGGCATATATTTAATAATCCGTCCCACATGATACTTTTTGAAAACTCTTCACTCATTAGTAATGATTTGGGAATAAAACAGGTGGTTCGAGAATCAATTGAAATTAATCTCAAAATAAATAAAAATATTTCTTTGAACAGGGACTTGGGGGAATACTCATTAAATTCTTTATACTCAAATTTAATTAAAAATGATCTAACAAAATATTTTACTAAACCAATTTATAATAGTACTGAACCAACTACGAAAAGGCCTTTGAGACAGGCTGCTAAACAAGCAAGATTAGCTTTAAGAAATTGCATCTAATCATTTTATTCTCTTTAGTTTGAATGAGTTTATATTTCTTCATTTCATTCTTTTCGCCAGTCCTGGTTGAACTTCGCTGAAGTAAGGATGCTAGGGCTATATTTTTAAAAAAAATTGTTTTAATAAGTGTTTTTATATTCAGTTTAAAAAAAAAAAAAAAAAAAAAAAAAAAAAAGAGTCCTGGTTGAACTTCGCTGAAGTAAGGATGCTAGGGCTATATTTTTAAAAAAAAATTGTTTTAATAAGTGTTTTTATATTCAGTTTTAATTCTCACAATTTGATGTAAGTTCTTTTATATATATATATAGTGTTGTATTGTGCTGAAGACGGCCCTTGGACATAGGGCCGAAATATCTACATAAATAATTTCCATTGTCTTGAAAAAACTTTCCCTATTGTTTCTACGTTGTATTTGTTTGTTATGGAAAGGCAGTGTGGTCTTCGTCGCTATTTTTACCACAGTGTAACTGGTGTACGCACTAAAGTCTAAATCTACCTGGCTTTGGTTCGAACAATCCTTCTTGAG
The DNA here is from genome assembly GCF_032884065.1 of Artemia franciscana. NCBI lineage: Eukaryota > Metazoa > Arthropoda > Branchiopoda > Anostraca > Artemiidae > Artemia > Artemia franciscana. The sequence continues at coordinate 30,443,446 of NC_088873.1, forward strand.
GTAAGCAAAACTTGGTCAGTGCAGGAACTACATGAAAATACACTAAAGGTGTTTGAGCATATCTGTCTGCGTAGGATATACCTTGGTGATTGTATATCAAACGTGAATATATACGACGAATGCGCGGTATCAAGAGACACGTTGCCCTTGCAGGGACATGTATAAGTGGATACAACAGATGGTAAATAAAAAGATCTGAGCAGCCTTAAAAGATTAAACGATGGAGAAATGCGCATCCTGCGAGAATGACTTTAAATCAGTCCTGGTCAAGGATGGTAGCCTTCCCAGTGACAGGGGGGCTATTAAAGAAATATGAAATAATCACTTTGAACAGAAATTGAATCTGCTACTTATGTGCAACCCTATTGTGACATCAGCATTTCCCAAGCCAGATTTCCCAAGCCTTTACTAAGTGAAGTAAAGAGGCTGTTCGCAGTCTTAAGAAAAATAGAGCTCCTGGCCCTGATGGCATCTCTGCCAAACTATTCAAAGATGGATCTCCCTTTGCTAGAGAATATACTACAAAAAGTAACTGACACCGTGTGGTCGACAGGTGATTCCCCGAAAACATGGACGAAGGCGATTATTATACCCCTCCACAAAAAAGGCCCTAAAAATAACTATGAAAACAAACGGCTCATAAGCCTTACAAATCACACAGCCAAAATCGTAATTCTTCAAAACCATATCAGGGCCATAACAGATCATACCATCAGCAACTATCAGGCTGGTTTCTTCCCTGGACGGTCTACCACTGATCTGATTTTTGTAGTAAGGCAACTCACAGAAAAGTACCTAGAGTATGACGAAGAAATCCTCCAGATATTTATTGATTTCAATGAGGCCTTCGATCTAGTATGGAGAGATGGTTTGGGGCATATACTGGCCCACTACGGTGTTCCCAATAATATAGAGAACGTAATCAAAAACATGTAGGACAAACATGTAGGACAAATACTGCAGCTGTGCCAGACCAAAGAAGGCCAAACAGAAGAGTTTGAAACAACTTTAGTATGTTGCAAGGTTGAATTCTTTCTGCAAAACTTGCCAACCTCCTTTTTCATGCCACAGTGTCCATTATCGAGAACCATGTAGAAGTAATCATTAATGGAGTTAACACTAAGCTTTTGGCAACGACCTCAACAAGCTAGCAAAAACCGAGTCTAGCCAAGAGGCCTAAGCCTCCAAACTTGAATTTGCATTTAATACCTTCTGTATGCAGATAAACCCAAAGAAGACAAAAGTTATGTGTATCATAAAAGACCCAAACACACCCCCCATTCACATTGTGGTAAGTGGCGAAGAAATCGAATTGGTAACCAGCTTCATGTACCTAAGAGTCTACTATCACCAGATAACAACTGTTTCGATGAAATAAAGCAAAACCTCGTCCTGGGAAGTGCGAGCTTCAAGAGAATGCTCCCCCTCTTCAAAAATAAGCACCTATCAATACCATTAAAGCTCCAACTCTTCGCTAATCATCCCTGTTGGAATTTTGGCCTGAGACTAAATGCCTCCGGTGTATAGCTGATGTGACGTATCTAGACAGAATCTCCAACGAAGACCCTCGGAGGTAAGTGAAGTGGGAAACTACAATTCTTCAGAAATTGTGATTACAGCAACTCAGGTGGCTGGGTCACAAAAAAAATTGGAAAAGTCACGCTAGTCACCGCCACGGTAGCCGCCAACATGGAAGACGAGGACCTAAGAAGAGATGGCAAGACAGCTCCGGAAGTGACCTCCTATGCCTTCTCAAACAAGCTGACAACCGAGCGTCATTTAATAATTTTATCTATGAAAGTATAAAGGAGTTGGGCTCAACGGTACTTCAAGCTTAAGAATATTTTGTGGCCTCTCATACATGGCTATTTACCATAAAAGTCAAAATATTTGTTTGTAATAAATTAATTCAAACCTAATCTAAAAACCATGATGTTTTATTTCAATCAAAACCGGTTAGATAAGTTTTTCTCCAAAATATTAATTAGAGATAAGGGTCTGAAATTGCAGCACTGGTGCCCTAAAATGAAACACAACACGTAACATATTCGTTATCTAAATGATCCTAGGATACTGACTATGGCCCTTGTTTTAAAAGATAAAAAGATAAAGAATACGGCGTTGGATTTTACAATCACTATGGGCGGTGCTGATATCTGTTTCATAGCCGATCAGCCAGGAAGTTCAATAGGGGGGGGGGGGGCAGCCATCCTGTGCATTTGCACACCTTCCTGGTTACTTTTCCCAGCACAGTACGGTCCATGGGCCCTAGTCCCATCCTCCTTCATTCATATAGGCACGTTGCACCAGTTTCGGCTTAGGGATCACTTTGGGAACTGTCCAAATCAATCAATTCTTAATAACAAAGGTTCTTAATTTTGCAATATGAACGTCACAACCTAAGTAGAGTAAATATACATTCCACAAATGGTGTCTGATTTTCACCAAAGACAATATTTAAGAGTTTTAAAGTCCCAAACTGCTAAAGTCGTTACATAGAGTGTGTCCGAACGAAACCCAATGTGCAGCGTACAGCGTATCTAAAGATTTTTTAGCCTGTTGATTGCAAATCTGAGTCTAATGCACCATTATAGATGCCGAGATAAGTATACTCAAAAATGATAATTGGTTTTCGTCAAAGCTTTTAAGGGTTTTCGAAATTACCAATTTCAAAATGTGAGGTTGAAATTGTAATATGAGTGGACTTTAACGAAATATAATACGAGGTTATATTTTTCAAATTTTCTATTTCCGCTAGTTAACATCCAAGAATTTCTAGCTTATTGTGTACAAGGGTAATAATGCGATTTTGGAGTCCGAAAAAAAAGCAAGGCAAGTATTCCAGAAACGTCGCTAGTGACACATCTGAAGCTAATGAAGCTAACTTCACAAATGAAGTTTTTAAACTATGTAAATGGACAATAATGAGAGAGAGGCTTTACAGATACATTTCAATACAAAGGTTGTCATGTTATGTGCTATTGAAGACAGAAGAGGACAAACATCCTATGCATGCATACTTTGAGGGCTCCAGCTGGCTCCATTGGGTCAAAGCCCCCTCTTTCCCGATTTTCGCAAAAAAAGATGTTGTGCTTTTTTACTCTTGATCTTTCAAGGATTCTTTAGCAAATAGTCCCAAAAGACTAAAAGAAAGAGAGAGAGAGAGATAGAGAGAGAGAGAGAGAGAGAGAGAGAGAGAGAGAGAGAGAGAGAGAGAGAGAGAGAGAGAGAGAGAGAGAGAGAGAGAGAGGGAGGGGGAGTCAACAAGTCTCTAAACAGACGTGTTTGTAATCCCCATACAATGCGTCGACATTGTAACAAAAAATTAACCCATGTAAAAATTCGAGTACAATATGAAATATTACACTCTGACTCTGCGTGTCAAAAATATTAAGTAGGTCTGCCATTTGCAAGACACCGACATTGTTACCCAGCAAGCTCTGTCATTTAATAATGACACAGAGTCACTTGCAAACAGTAAATTACGACTGTCACGCTTTGCTAAGCCACAATACAATTAAACTGATAAAAATCCAACCATGCAAGACACAATCATGACTTTTATGGACGTCATTACAGTATCTTGTGATACTCATCATAGGTTTCACTCTCAGAGGCAATAGAAAGTTCAGACCAATTGAAAAGTTTAAGATGGATTATATTTCTTAAGAGGATCTGAATCAGAAGCGGGAGGAGATATGGAGTTAAAAAAAACTTAATTCTCTTTTAGAGGAGACTTTACAAATTTCACCAAGCTCATTTTTCTTCAGTATTAGAGTTTCTGTTAAAAGTTGCTTTAAGGCCTGTCTGATTTTTTTTCTGGTAGTTGCAATGCAGTTTAGTACTGAAACGCAAGAATGCTGCCATAATTGCACAACTTTGCCTCACGTGCAATAGATTTTCATAAATAAGCCAAGTCTTTGTTATTTAATTTAACTCAGTCGGCTTGCAAAATAGAAAATTATTTATTGAAAAATCTAGAGACAAGAAACAATTTATGTAAGCTCGGAAACGTGGAAACTCGGAAGGGCAACTAGGCCCCCTCCCCCTCCCGTTTTTTCTCAAAATCGTCCGATCAAAACTTTGAGAAAGCCATTGGCCAAAAAAGGTAAAATTAATATGCAAATTTCGTTTTAATTATTCTTGAAAGATAAGCCAAAATCAAAACATGCATTAATTCAAAAACGTTCAGAAATTAAATAAAAAAAAACAACTTTTTTTTAACTGAAAGTAAGGAGCAAGATTAAAAATTAAATGAACAGAAATTATTCCGTATATGAATGGAACTGTCCCCTCCTCAACGCCCCGCTCTTTACGCTAAAGTATTGTTTTTTTTAAATCAGAGTTGTGAGAAAGAGTCAAACCTTAGCTTAAAGAGCGGGGCCTTGAGGAGGGGACAGTCCCTTTCAAATATGGAATAATTTCTGTGTGTTTTAAGTTTTAATGTCGCTCCTTACTTTCAGTTAAAAAAACTTCTTTTTTTAAATTTAATTCAAAAAGAGGCAAGCCTAATGGCATGACCTTGAATGTTTCAAGGTCAAATACTTTCTTCTGGTTTAATTAGTACCGTTGATTTTTAAACAGATGACAGGAAACTATGGCAATATGCTGATCTGGGTACCCTCTGAAGGATTTAGAGAACACATTATGTGAAAAAAGGTAGAGGCAAGAAGAAACTTAGCTTGGAAACTCGTAGCTTGGAAACGAGGCATGGTGGATGTAAAAGATGGAGGTAAAATATCGTCTGAACATTATGCGAATATTCAGAGAATACAAAGAGAGGCAAGCCTAATGGCATGATCTTAAATCTTGAAACAAATACTTTTTTTAGTTTAATTAGTACCATTGATTTTGAGACAGATGACAGGAAACTATGGCAATATGCTGATCTGGGTACCCTCTGAAGAAATTAGAGAACGTGTTATGTGAAAAAATGTAGAGGCAAGAAGAAACTTATTAAAGCTTGGAAACGTGGATGAAAAAGATGGAGGTAAAATATCGTCTGAACATTATGCGAATATTCAGAGAATACAAAGAGAGGCAAGCCTAATGGCATGATCTTAAATCTTGAAACAAATAATTTTTTTTAGTTTAATTAGTACCATTGATTTTGAGACAGATGACAGGAAACTATGGCAATACGCTGATCTGGGTACCCTCTGAAGGAATGCGTTATGTGAACTAGTTTTGAGTTCGCGTATAACGTTTGGACTGAATCACTAAGTGAAAAAAGGAAGCATTTCGTCTTTGAAAAAATAAAAACATTTAAATATTTTAAAAGCCAAATGAGACCCCATAAATTGAAACAATCGCTGCAGCTTGGTTAGCATAGAAGATCAGTGTATAAATTTCAATTTGGCAAAATAAAATATATATCACCTTTTGATTTACGGCAGCCAAAATGACCTAGAAAATATGATAAACTCTAGGTCAAAATGACCTAGAAAATATGATAAACTCTAGGTCAAAATGACCTAGAAAATATGATTAATGATATACAGAGTATCGCACATATATTAGAAAGGATATGTAATATTAGCTAAAAGAAATAAAAACTATAAAAACATCATTTATTTCCAATTTAGATTTTTCTCGGCGCAGGCAAAATCGAACATATTCAAAAAGTTTCTAGCCGCATCTCCATCCACTGCATTGTCACAAGCTAAAATGAGCACGCACTGGTATGCACACCATGGATTTTTCTTCAGCACTCCTTTTCAAACTAACTCTTAAATGTTCCAGCCAACATGTTCTAGAGGTATTTGCAAAATAATAATAACAAATTTATTATTTTTAAAACTCGATAAGATATTATTTAAAAAGAAGTACCTTCAAAAAATTTAAATGGTACCTTAAATCAGGGAACATAGCAAGTACAAAAGTAAAGTATTTTCCATTTTTCAGTGCCTGTTAACTTTTTCGTAATGTCTTCGTAGATGTTTAAAATTTGTGTGCATACTTATTATCAAGCTTGCATTTCGAACTGCTTTTTCGCAATGCTGGGCTTGGATTTTGATATTTTATCTTGAATGCAATGCAGTAAGCCATTGCGTAAATTTTTCACCACAAGCTACCGTCGATAATGTCCAACCAAGAAATCTTTGTTTGTTAAAAGTACCTTTCGTTGAACATTTATAAGAATTGCTTGGAAAATTCAAATTATGTCTTTATGCGTAACAGTTTTTAACCACGAAAAAGTAATTATAATAGAAAGCTTACCTATACAATTCCTAGCTCCAGCACTGAATGGGACATAGGCATATGGATGTCTTTTCGAAACTTCATCAGAAAAGAATCGTTCTGGTATGAATTTTTCAGGTTCATGGTAATGCTCTGGATCTCGATGAATTGCATATAAAAGCAGTGCCACTTGTGTTCCAGCAGGTACTACATACTCACCTGAAATTTTACTCTCAAATGAAAGAATCATTAATATTAAAACGTTCTAAATATGGGCGTAACGAGGAATGGAAGGGCAGGGATGAAAATAGCCTGCATGAAAACTGTAGCATTAGTCTCACTCTTCCTTCATAAATCATCGGAAGATGGAGGTAAATATGCATTCCTCTTGCCAACCGGTTTCCAAATATTGGAAAATGTATTTATAAATAACTTTTTGATACATTTAAATTTTTATACAAGATATGCAAAGTTCTAGACTAGGATAAATGGACCAAAGTAAGGAGACAAAAAACGTATTAACCAAGTAACAGACAAAAAAATTGAGCCCTTTTCCTGAATGAATATTTAATCTAATGCTTTAAGGGATAATTTTTCAAGTATTTATAAGCAGCTTGGAACTAAACCTTTGGTTATCTTAAGTCTACTTCTCCTGGAAAATAAGAAATCTTTTACGTTTTTTAAGCGCCCGCTTCAGTAAGAAAAAGAACAAAAAACAAGGGCTCGGGATCGCTGTTCTGTGTTTTTCAGCCATATTGAATTTGAGACATCCCTTTTGGAACATAATAGAGAGGTTTACTGTTTTCTGATTATATTGTCTGAAGTTCGTGGCTGAATTATGTAGCTTCAGTTTGGCATATAAAGTAAAAAACAGTTTTCGAACCGGACATGCTAAAACCGAATTTCCCAGCCTCGCCTAATTTTTCATACCCTCTATCGAATATCTACGTCTCTGCAAATGTGGTCAGTGGATAAAGACGAAATTGAATAAAAATGTTGTGGTAGCATTCTAGTCTATGCTCTATTCTAAAGAAATTACTATGGTAACAAAAAGGTAGTACCGTCCAATTCCTTTGTCAAAACCCTTTTTCGAATATAATGGTTGCTACCGTGACAATGCACCGCATTCCCCTTGATCATATCTTGTCCAAATTCCAACTTGACTAAATTTCCCCAAATTTGGGAAAGATGTTCTCCAATCAAATATGGAAGATGAACGATCTAGTATCTAACCTCCCTTTATTCCGAGCAAGATTTTTGACTAAACCGCCATAGTTGTAATATCGGACATTGTTAAGCTACGTATTACCAAAGACACATTTGACAAAACAACAAACAACTAAAACAGTTTTAACTAACCTAACTAACATTATAGCTTTTATATAAACTTACATATAATTTTAAACACTTATAAATCCGTCATATCAGTTTTTGGAAAAGAAGAAAGGGAAAAGAATGCATTTATCTTAAAGGGAAAGAAATAAAAGGGAAATATTTGTTAACTATTGTATTTAGTAGGGATGTAAGTTTTCAAGCTCAGGGAGGTGGATTGACCAAGTGCAAATTGCAAGTAAGAAAGATCAGATAAGCGTAATGAGCGATATGGTCGAAATGAGCGATATCGGGGAATCCCCTTCGGCATCTAGGACCAGCAGATATTAAGCTACAAAAGAGATTTTTGATACGAGCTGTGAGTTACGATGGGGAGGTTTGGGCTTTGAAAAAGGGGAAATATAGAAAAAAATATATTTAGCATATTTTAAGAGACTTTTAGGGTTAAGCGGGAAATTTAACAACTTGGTGTTAAAGGGTAAGATACGATTGTTTTCACTAAGGGTCAAAAGACTGGTTAGGATGATTGGATACTGGGAAAAAGTTATTGGCTTACCAAATAATAGATTAGTAAAGGCAGCTTACCTGAAGGCGCTGCAGGATAGAAAGAAAAGTTCATGGGCTTCCCAGGTAAGATTAATTTTCAAATAGTTGCAGGTTATCAGGAATTTGGAATGAAAGATAAGGGATTGGACTGAAGAAGGAAAATACAGCAAAATTAGTAAAAGGTGTGTTGGAAGATCAGGAGATTAAGAAATGGCAGTGTGAAGTCGCAGCCTCGGCGTCTCTTGGAGCTTACCGCAATGGAAGGAGGTCTGAGGACATGATATTTATTTTAAAGTAGGTTTAAATAGTGAAGAAATTGAGTAGTATTTGTCAGGAAGGGGCAATTTTCTAGCACTTGTAGAAAGGAGGAAGTACTTAGGGAGGGTATAGGTATTGGATGGTTCTTATTCGTGCCCATATGCGGGGATAATGGCGAGGATCTACTTCACTTCATTGCTCTTTGTCTTGAATTCTAGGATATAGGAAAATAATTATTTTCTTGTAGTTTGGGGTCAAGTGAGTGGTTGGTCTCAGTAAGGGAATCAAAATATTATGGGACAATAAAAGAGATTGCAAAATATATTAAAATGGGAATGATCCATGGAAAGTGATTTTTAAGGGGGGGGGAGATTGCTAGAAGTATTGTAGAATGTTTATGAGCTGTTTTCTTTGTTTGTTATTTTTCTTTTTTGTAGCCATAGCCCAGGTGGCTTTAAAGCATCAAATATCTATCTAACCATCCATCTATATATTATTATTTTGTATGCGAGTATTAAGTGCTACTTTGTTGTTTTATCACTATGATATTATGTGGTTTATTATGTGTGTTTTTGTTTTTGCTATTGTTATTGCTGTTTTACTAGTATGTTATGACATTTTATTGTTAGGTACGTTTTTATTGTGTCCATAATTGGTTTTTTCTTTGCCATGGCCCGAGAGGCTTTTATATGAGTAAATATCGAAATTATCCATGTATAGCATATGACAGACACTTTACTGGAAACACAAATCAACATATGTATAGCATATGACAGACACTTTACTGGAAACACAAATCAACATAGATTTTTTTCACATTGGAGACACAGGCTACTTCATAATATATTTTTTTTTTGTACAAAAATAAAACATTCCTGTTTCTTATGTGCAGACTTTGTGTTTTAGTAAGGCGCTAGCTTTGCATATTCCTTCATACATCCGGAAAGAAAATCAGGAAATGTTGGTCTGTTGGGACTACTTTCTATTGATATATGTAGTATAGACTTCGAAGTAATGATTTTTGTTCTTTTTTAGTTTCAACTTCGCTATTTACTTCCATCAGGAAACTTTATTATTTTAAATCAAAGTACTTAGACTAATGATCAGAGCAAAATGCATTTCCATTTTTTTTTTATTATGTAGGATTAGTGTTCTCAGGTTTTCTATAAAAAAAAAAAATCGTTTTCTGTCAAAAGATGTAAAACCCTAGTAGACTGAGAAGGCACTGGAGAGGCCTGTATTTCGAGTCGCGTATTTTGCTCTTTGCTTTTGCGTTTTGTCAACGCTCTGTCCTCTTTTATTACGACGTGTTTTCAAGGCATAAACAAGTAGTATCTTGTTTTAAATTTGTATTGTTCCATTCATGGTTTTGGTGTGTATCATCAAGTGTCAATAACTATTTTTTTTCTCGGGGATGAGCTTGAGTTTCTGCTTTTCTTAGATTATCATAATCTGTTTCTCTTACACATTTGTTTTAGGTTTAAATTTGGCCGTTAATATTAGGATATAAATAAAGAAGAAAAAAAGATAGAAAACCAAAGGGATAAAAAAAGGAGAAAATACTATGAAAATAATAAAATTAAAACAAAATACCCAACGCAGTATCCACTGGGACATTTCTAAAAATTGCTGGTACACTTGGATATAGCCTCAACGTTTCCTTAATGCAGCATTCTAAGTACTTTAACTTGCTAAAATCCTGCAGTTCGTATTCATAGTTATTATTTGTTCCAAGAACCATTTCAATCTCGTCCCTCAGCTTTTCCTATAATAAAAATTAATATATTGGAGGTTTTCTTCTAAAGGGTCGTAAATAAGCAATTTGAAAACTGAAACAGCTGGTTCAGACCAATTGTTTTTTTTTCCAAAAGGATAGCCATAGGATATGAGAGGTAATCTTTTTAGACACCAACATTATACATTATAAATATGTTGAGAAATACAAATGCAGAAGAGAGAATAATGAGAACTTTTTTTTCCCAAGACCGTGAACAAACAAAAACTATTTGAATATTTAGGCCCTATATCTAACGGCCGTCTTCAGCAAAGAAAATAATAAGCAATAACACACTTACAATAAAAGTTCTTGGTTAAAAATCCATTTTTTAAAATAGCTAGGCATTATTACTTCTGAACGAAAAGTTCAGCCAAGACTCAAGAACTTTTCATTAAGATATTTCAGGTGGGCAGGATAGGGCTGAATGCCTTTTTAAGCTTACTTGCCTGGTCTGAAATATATCCGAATCATTTGTACAAATTTTATTTCTAATACTAGTGTATTTTTGTAGAACAAAACTAAGAGTGGATTTGTAAAAGTTTTCAGACTCAGAAGAGCGATTCCCTATCATAATTTGGAGTAGTTTTTGCTTACATTTTCACTAGTAAATCTGGCAGAAAAAAAGTTAAGCTAAGAAAAAAAAGCTGGGAGCTGGGACTTCGCTCAGTCTGCGGCACTTGGCACGCGGCAGGCTTGCATATATTTGATTTTCTAATTATGGATTAGCATAATTATTGTTTTTTTCTTTAGTCTTAAGTCATGAGGTGTCAAATCAGCAATTACAATCGAATTAAGAAATTGGGATTAATTAAGAAATTGCAATTAAGAAATTGCATCAAGGAATCATCCATTCTATAGCATTTGTTTTCTACTGAGACTCATTTTGATTCTCTCTGTTGCTTCACTTTTAACCGCAGATTTCGTTTACCATTCAATGTGATCATCCCTCTCCCTTTTCTTCTAACTACATTTTTCTTTGTCCATTATTTTCCTTTGGGAATCATTGTGATGGCTATTTTTACATGTCTTCTAGCCGCGTATCCCATTACGATTCATTTTCGTGCATAATTACTTCAAACATTTCCCCATGCCTTTAGCAGTACAAATTCATTCAAAACCATGCGTAATTTCGCATGACGTCATATACGTTCATATCATGAACGCCATTTCATGACGTCATACAGTCCTTTGTCATTTTCTGTAATGTTGCACGTGTCATTGATACTAAAAACCGATTCCTCCTTCACGGACTCATACACTCTAAACTAACACGTTCCTACATTCTGTTGAAATTATACTTTGTCTTATAACTGCACATTTCTTTGTGCAATATTTTCCTTTAAATTTAATGTGATCTTTTATGTTTCTTGCTCCATGCCTTTTTCTTTAGCTATTCAGTCATCTTCCATCGTGTGTAATTTTTCATGCATCATATATACTAAAAACGGTACTACCACTCCGGGGGGGGGGGGAGAAAATAATGAAATTTATGCTCTTGAAATGCTTTTCGTTTAAAATTTCATGTGATTTTTGCTTTTTATTCTTCCATGCCTTAATTTTGCTTAGTCATCTGACATCAAATTTCGTTGTGCAACGTTTCCCTTGGCAATTCAACGTGATTTTTGCTATTTCTTGTTCTATGCCTTTTTCTTTAGCTGTTCAGAGTAATTTGTCATTTTATGTAATTTCACATGCATCATAGATACAAAAAAAACAAACGATACGACCACCCCAGGGAGGAAAATTATGTAATTTATGTTCTTGAAATGTATATAGATATCACATCACTCATATGAATTGTTTTCTAAAAACTAAGGCTCTATACGAAATCCCTTAAACTCGTAACCTATCTAGATCGCTTTTTCGAGCCAGAAAATGTTAATGTTAAGGTTAATTTATGGTCGGATTTTGGGTTAATTTAAGTTAATTTATGGTCGTTTTACTTTTTTGCCGTTGGGGTATCTTCTCTTATACACGTGATAAGTCACGTTGTCTATGTTTCAATGCACTCTTTTTAAATTCATCTCAAAAAAATATTTATTTGTGTTTGTTTCATTAGATATATTTATGGCGATTTCTGCGCTTTCACAACACCAATAAAAGCGAAATCAAAAACCGTTCAAATCCCACAGTTTCACTAGGTCAATTCATCTACCTAAATATTCCTTTCAAATCAATCTCTAGCTAAAATTTTCGATTTAAGTTATCTATTCAGTCTTCGGTTAAGCAAAAATGATACACTAGGATTTTGAAGGGTTTTTAGGGATGGCAAACATATATGTCGTAATTTCTGCTCGTTTTAAGTCTGGTTTGACTGTTTAATGTTATTTCCCTTGGTTTTTGGCTTACATTTCTTCATTTATTGTAATTTTTACCAAATTAAGTTTTATATTTTGATTATGCTAAATACTGATCTTGAAAGAAAAACCTTGTTTCTTGAATTTATATTAAAAGGTTTTGTTTGGCTAAGTAAATACGTCAAAACTGCAAAAAGAGGTTATTCATAAGATAAACGTAAAAAAAAAAAATATGGGAACAGGTAAATACTCAAAAAACGTTTGGATATTCAAAACATGAATATAAAACATTTCATGCATGCGAATTCAACTTCTATTACACATCAGTTTTTCTTTTGAATTACTGAGAAAAATAATGGCTACCCCAAAGGTCTAATAAAATAAATCTATGTTGATTTTTAAGCTTAAACTCAAATCAGATAATAAAAAGGATGCGAAATCGCTATATGAGTGGGTGGGTCTATACTGATGATAATATGAAAAAAACTTCGTTTTCTTAAAGAGTTAAAGAGGCTGCGTCCCAAAGTCGAACCTTAAAACGTACAGGAATTAGAAGAGGCAGTTGGGGGGCTGCCGCCCCCCAAATCCCCCGCTTTTAAAGACTCTTTTGTACAGGTTTTTTTGTTTTTTTGCTAACCCCCCGCTCTTGGCTTCGGAAAGGCCCGCTTTTAATTAACAAAAAATTGAAATGAATGAATAATGGAATAACTTCGAAAAATGTTAAACACAAGAGGACAGGAGAACCATTGCGCAGAAACTAGTAATTAGTAACAATGAAGTAGCCCCAGAAAAAAAAACTGTACAAAAGAGTCTTTAAAAGCGAGGGGTTTGGGGGGCGGCAGCCCCCCAACTGCCTCTTCTAAGGTTCGACTTTGGGACGCAGCCTCTTTAACTTTTTAAGAAAACGAAGTTTTTTTCATATCATTTCTGTACGTTTTTCTATAATCCATGGTGGATGTAATTTAATAATTCCTGTACTCCTCGTAGAGGAATTAGGAGAGGAAGTTGGGTGGCTGACGCCCCCCAACCCCCCCCCCCCCCGCTTTTAAATCATTGTATAAAATAGAAAAAAATGGATAGAATGACCGAAATGTTTATTTTGCTCATAAGAAGCTAATATTCTGTTATCTCTCAAATGATAAGCAGTCCAGGTGTTAACAAAATTATACACTTTTATTTTGATCGCTACGTCCAAAAGCCTATAATAAAGAATTTATTCTAAAAATGCCTTCTCATATAGGAAACATCTTTAGGTAATTATAGTAAATTATATATATTTATCTTATTTAGCAACTATTTATATAAAATAAGTAAATATCCACGTTTCATTAAATCGAGAAAAACTTAAACTTCTTCAAAACATTTGAAAATTCACCTAAAAATTGGCAATGAGCACTTAAAGGCTATAAAATATATACTTAAAGCACATTTATATCACACTTATTTCGGACATCGCTGAGGATTGCCCCAGTTGCAAAGTCCCCAACAGGGTCAAAAGTCAGTTCTTTTGGACATGTATCTTACAGCTCCAGTCAACTCGTGCATTTCTGGAATGGAGCTGGATTTTTATGATGCTTGCAGTCATTCTCGCCGTGCTGAGCTGATTATTTTGATGTACTTGAATGTTGATATTCGTAACTTTTAAGAATTTCAAAAATTAACATGGGACTATTAGACTATTAGGACTATAAGAAGACTATTAGGAGAGACAAACCCCCCGCTTTTAAAGACTCTTTTGTACAGGTTTAATTTTTTTTCATATTATTTCTGTACGTTTTTCTACAATCCATTGTGGATGTAATTTAATAATTCCTGTACTCCTCGTACAGGAATTAGGAGAGGAACCCCCCCCCCGCTTTTAAATCATTGTATAAAATAGAAAACAAAATAGATAGAATGACCGAAATGTTTCTTTTGCTCATAAGAAGCTAATATTCTGTTATCTCTCAAATGATAAGCTGTCCAGGTGTTATAAAATTTTTTTTTGATGTTGTGAAAAAAAAAACCGCCCGTAGGGAACTTAAACCCTTGACCCAAGAATTAAAAGTCCCACGCTCTACCGACTTGAGCTAATCACTTGCATGTGTGTAAATATAACTTCTCAATAACTTTTAAAAATTTCAAATTAACATGGGCTCTTATGGAGAGAAATGCGTTAATTAAGTAGCTAATGCGTGGTTTCTGGAAAACAGGGAAGGAGTTATCGGATCGAGCTGAAATTTCGCGGATGAGCTCCTGGGCCGTAGGGGACCTTAACTTGTGAATTTCAGCCCGATCGGACAACGTTAAAAGGGGGGTGGGGTTGGGAGGTCGAAACTTTCGGGGGGTTAAGATTTTCCTACGAAACTTTCCAGAAAAATTACTCGGAGAATTCCGCATCGAATGAGTCTTCGTACACCCAGATCCGATGTCGGATGTGACCTGTAGGCGTCTAGAAAAAAAAAGAAAATGAATTTTAAGTGGCTATGCGTGGTTTCTGGAAAACAGGGAAGGAGTTATCAGATCGAGCTCCTAATTTCGCGGATAAGCTCCTGGGCCCTAGGGGACCTTAACTTGTGAATTTCAGCCCGATCGGACAACGTTAAAGGGGGGCTGGGGTTGACGGGTCGAAACTTTCGGCCAGATTTTCCCCATGAAGGAAAAATTGGAGGGGGATGAAATTTTGCAGGTTTCTTAGTTGGAGAACGGGCTACGAAATGCATCCCTCCCCATCCCTCTGCGACTACTGGAACCGAAGATCGCTTAACATTGTCGTGGGTCGCCTCTTTATAGAGGCACGAGTGTGCCTCCTTGATAGAGGTATGGCATATCTATTACATATTTCTTCAGTCCGTCGATTGATCAGCCCTCAGAGGAGACCACCACAGTCATATGCAAAATTTCGCTTTGTAATTCTTTAAACTTCTTTTATATTTGTAAATGTTAAAGTAGGGGAGGATTCGCTGCATAGAAGAAATTGAAGAAAAATAGACTTTTTAACAGGAAATAATTAGCAACTTACTTATTTTCCATGTAAATACGGATAAAATTATTCGCATTAATTGATTTTATGTTTAAATCGTGACTTCAAAAGAAAAAAGACTGCATACGAAAAGCAAACCTTGTAACTGAAACATTATCACTTTTTATGGGTTATAAAATTTACCAATAGCGAAACTTAATGTTCCTAGTTTACACTGATTGTGCTAACGCCCACTGTTTTTTTTTCTTTTTTGTTTAAAGATTTTTGCAAACAATCTACATTATGGGTGCCAGCCGGAAGGGAGATGGGACTAACATTTTTGGATTTAGAAAATACTTGTTATTCATAAAGGAACATCTTTGGAAAAACTAGAATATTATGTGCTTATTTTTTCTATATGGAACCCAGTCTAAACGCAGCAACTATTTCAGTTGGTGGCTCAAGATCCCTGGCCTCTTGAATTTTTTTCTACGGCTAACATATATGATGGAATTTCAACCAAACTGAGAACTCAATATAGCTTATATATGTTTGTTCGATCATATTGGCATCCATCATACAGAAAGCTACATATCATTTGTATACTAAAGGCTAAATCTAGATTCTCTCGGACAATTTGCCAAAACTATAAAATAAGAAACTTGAAGGGTTCTCTTTCATAGTTGCGAAATCAAATCTGAGAAATGCAAATGTAAGGCCTTGAAACTAGCGGAAATACAATTTCTGAATTCTGGGCCTAAAATTTTGACTAGTTTCCAGATAAATTGCCTACATATTGTTCTGGGTACCTGGCTAACTGACCGTATTTCAAACAGTAGGTTGTACGAAAAAAGTGGTTCAATCCCGCTTTCTAGGGCTACAGTGAAAGAAAGATAGAGATTGCTAGGCCACGTTCAGCGGATGAAGGATGACAGATTGCCGAAGATTGTCCTTTTTGGCCAACCAACTGGGGCTACACGGAAAGCAGGTCGTTCTCGTCCGGGGTGGCAGGATGTCATAAATAAAGATTTAAAGGAAATGGGAACTTCCTGGGAAGGTATAAAGAGGGAGGCCTTGAATAGATTAGGTTGGAGGTGGAGCGTGCGTAGCTGTGTTGGCCTCAGGCGGCTTTGTGATGCAGTGAGTTATTAGTAGTAGTAGTAGTAGTAGTTATGATAGGTTTTCTAACAATGCTATGATAGACCCGATCAAAAATAAATACACATAAAAAAAAATAAAGAAAGAAAACTAAATGAAGAAGGAAAATAAAATAAAGCCTCCAGTCATTCGGTTTTAAAGCACCTTTTATTTACATTAACTAGATTTCTGGTGCCAGCGTCCTGTAAGGAGTTGCAGTAAATCTGCCACACGTGGTTTGGTTGTGAAGCAACAAAAAATGGAGTATCTATCCGTTTGGGCTCAAACCTTTCAAACTGGCAACAAAAGTCCTAGCCAGGGGATTCACGTATACAAGGACGCTCTCAATGTTTTCAGCCAATCGGAGATAAAAATTGAGTAGGTAAATAGTGACGAAGACCACACTGTTCTTTCGTCAAAAACATTAAAAGCAAGAAGAACAATAGAGAATTCTTTTTGTAAGACAGTGGAAATCTAATTTGAATGAATATTTTGGCTCTATGTCCAAGGGCCGTCCTCGGCAAAACATAAGTACATAGAAGAAGAAAAATTTACAATAACATACAATAAGAGCTAAAATGAATTTTTTTTTAAAAAAATTTTAAGACTCCCGTAAAATCAATGGCAGTTTACCATGTGAGAATCCCGATAATCTTTCAAACATAATTTACATTCCAAAAATCTCTACAAATCTTCAAAAAATCTACACACAAAATAATCTGTGTGCTGAATTTACCAATAATTTCAAAATCATGAATTTTCTAAATTCCGGCAAAGGTAAAACCGCAGTTACACGCCAAAGAGGGGTCAATTGAAATCAGACTTAAATTAGACTATTAAAATCAGGTCAATTGAATTGAAGTCAGGCTTAAGATTAATAATAATATTTCCTTAAGTATGTACTTGGGGGAATATTCACTAAATGCTCTCAACCAGTAGACATTAACACAGAACCAGTCACAAATAGACCTTTTAGGTCAGCTGCCAAAGAAGCAAGATTAGCACTTAAAACATGTTTTTCTTCTTCCATTTCAATGAATTGTCTAGTTTTATCTCACTTTATTTATCAGTCCTGGTTGATAATCGCTGAAGTAAGGATGCTGGGACTGTTTTAAAAATTTTCAGTTGAGTTCTATTGATAGTATATTTTTGTTAATTGTTCTTCTTCTATTTATTTATGTTTTGCTGAGGACGGCCCTAGGACATAGGGCCGAAGTATTCATTCAAAGTAGATTTCCACTGTCTTGTGAAAAGTATTCCATATTGTTCTTCTGGTTTTTGATGTTTGTTATTGAGTAGGCAAAATAATGGCACAAAACAACCCTATTTTACTGGCTCACATGTTTGTTCGTTGTTTTTTTTAGGTAAATTGACCGATGAAATATATGAAGTAAAATCAATGAAAGAAGATCTGTATTTGACAATAAAAGAAACAAAATATGGACGTAATTTTAATAGCAATACCGACCAAATTAGTTTGCAAAAATTATCAGCGATTGGGTAGACTCCATTATCCCTCACCTGAACATTTTGGCAACTAGCACCTCTGGCCCTAGCTACTAATTGCTACTAAATAAATAAAGCAGTTTTTTTCAAATGAAAATAAAGAGCAACTTTACAACTTAGAACAAATGGAAATTTCCATACATGATGAGGCTGCTCAGCCTCAACCCCTTGTTCTTTACGGTAAAATATTATAGTGCTTCAAAAGTACTGCATATTCCAATTCAACTGCCCTTGTGTTTGAGCAGTCGCTCTTCCCATTGTCTGTGCATATAAATAGAATGTCAGGTTTAACGACTCTTGAACATGCAACATATAATGGTCCATGGGAAAACAATCCGTATTCAGATCTATACCTCATGATTCTAATGATTGCCCTTGAGCTTTGTTGATGGTGATTGCTAATCGACGATTCCCTGTGTCGCCATCTTCATTTATATATCCCCCTGAGCCCCCCGGCGTCCCTGTTGTAGTTGTGTCCCTGTGTCCCGGTCGTCAAGTCCCGGTGTCCCGGTCGTCATTTGTGTCCCGGTCTGTATATACATTCATTTTTGAATTGGTCTTTTTTTAGGTTTTAGTTTTTTACCTGTTTTTAGTTTTTTTTTCTTTTTTTTAGTTTTGTTTTTCTACTTTATTTTTCATTTTTTTTCCTTTTTCATTTTATTTTCTTTTTTAGTTTTTTTTAGCTTTTTAGCTTTTTTAGTTTTTTATTAGTTTTTAGTTTTTTTTCTTTTTAGTTTTTTTTGTAGTTCATTTGTGTCCCGATGTCCCGGTCTGTAATTTCGTCAGTCGAAAACATGACGTCAGTCGACACATAAACATGACGTCACCTGACAGATCCACAGACAGACAACTTATTTTTATATATATAGATATACTAGCTGTTGGGGTGGTGCTTCGCGCAACCCCAACACCTAGTTGGTGGGGCGCTTCGCGCCCCCCCAAGCCCCCCCGCGCGCGTAAGTCGTTACGCGCCATATTAGTTATGCGCCACTGTAGTTGTGTCCCTTTGTCCCACCCGTGAATATAGATAGATTTATATATGTGTTTCAAACTACGTAAAAATTGCGAATAAACAACATTCTTGGCTTTCCCATTGTCTGTGCATATACAAAGCCGTATGTACTAATAATGACGTCATATGCAAACTCTCTTTTTACAAACAAACAAACATGCAACCACACAACTCGTTTTTATATAGAGAGATAGATAGATAGATAGATACAATACAAATTAACTGCGTAAAACTTGCGAATATACAACATTCTTCGCTGTCCAATTGTCGCTGCATATAAATACATTGTCAGGTTTACCGACCCTCGAACATGCAACGTACAATTGTCCATGGGAAAAACAATCAGTATTAAGATCTATACCACATTTTTCTAATGATTGACCTTGAGCTTTGTTAATGGTGATTGCAAATACTAATCGAATTGGGAATTGCAATCTTTTAAATTGAAAAAGCAGATCCGTTGGAATCATGGGAATGCGAGGAATAAGAACAGCCTCACCCTCATAAGGCCCTGTCAAGATTGTGGCCTCTATTAGGTTTCATTTCGTCTGCAGGAATTAAATTACGTAAAAATTGCGAATATACAACATTCTTGGCTTTCCCATTGTCTCTGCATATACAAAGCCGTATGTACTAATAATGACATCATATGCAAACGCTCTTTTTACAAACAAACAAACATGCATACACACATCTCGTTTTTATATAGATAGATAGATAGATAGATACAATACAAATTAACTGCGTAAAACTTGCGAATATACAACATTCTTCGCTGTCCAATTGTCGCTGCATATAAATAGATTGTCAGGTTTACCGACCCTCGAACATGCAACGTACAATTGTCCATGGGAAAAACAATCAGTATTAAGATCTATACCACATTTTTCTAATGATTGACCTTGAGCTTTGTTAATGGTGATTGCAAATGCTAATCGAATTGGGAATTGCAATCTTTTAAATTGAAAAGGCAGATCCGTTGGAATCATGGGAATGCGAGGAATAAGAACAGCCTCACCCTCAAAAGGCCCTGTCAAGATTGTGGCCTCTATTAGGTTTTCCATTGTTTTTTTTTTTACGGCAAGTCGAGTGCCATTGCAAAGCTTTGGTGGGTTTATATTTCTTAAAAGTATTATTGGTACGCCTATTTTTAGTTGTAGCATGTGTGGTGGAAACCCTGAAAGATCTATGGAATTTAAAAATTCAGATGGATAATTAACCGCTTCATTTGGTTCCAAAACTGTGTCGACTGACTTGTAAAGGACTGCCTGGCCTCGAATCTTGGTCAAAACAATATTGTTGATTTCGTGGACGTCTATATTTTTGGGTGCGAGAATCGCTCTTTCACTTAGCCATTTATTATTTTTATAATTTTTTAGAATATTCGGAAATACTTTTTCAATCAATTCATTTTTGGACGTCACTAAATTACAGAAATCAGCAGGTAGTTGTATACGTCCTGAAATTGAGTCTACTGGGAGCTTTCCGTTTCCAATTGTCAGCAATTGATCTGAAAATGTTTGACCAGAGTCATCGTTTTGCAATCGGACACGCATATTTGTAGTTAATTTTAATATTTTTACGTGTGCCCATAAATTAGAATTTTTCAGGCAAGCATTCATTCGTCTTCAATGGCTCTGGTGGTGCAGCCAATGGAGGAAGTTTAACTTTTCCTGAGGCGCAACACATTCCCATTGTTTCACCATTGAATTTCAAGGCCTTGCAATAGGGACAAATTTTAGACATTGTCCCGATTTGAACACATCTACTCAAGCTATAATCATCGACTGGGTTGTACCTGAATGCCAGGCGATAACTTTCAGGTTGCTCTGATTCCTCGGCACGCTTTCTTTTCTTACTTTCTCTATCAGCAGCAAGCCTGATTTCTTGCTGTTCTTGTGATTCCTCGGCAGGCTTTCTTTTCTTACTTTCTCTATCAGCAGCAAGCCTGATTTCTTGCTGTTCTTGTAATTCCTCGGCACGCCTTCTTTTTTCACTTTCTCTTTTAGCAGCAAGTCTGCTTCCGCGTTGCTCTGGTAGTTCCTCGGCACGCTTTCTGTTCTTTTTTTCTCTATCAGCCTCAAGCCTGTTTCCTTGCTGTTCTTTTGATTCCTCGGCACGCTTTCTGTTCTTTCTTTCTCTATCAGCCTCAAGCCTGTTTCCTTGCTGTTCTTTTGATTCCTCGACACGCTTTCTGTTCTTTCTTTCTCTATCAGCCTCAAGCCTGTTTCCTTGCTGTTCTTTTGATTCCTCGGCACGCTTTCGTTTCTGACTTTCTCTATCAGCAGCAGGTTTTTTGGCATAGACTCTTTGAGCATCTTCATCGGCTTTTGCCATGGTAAGTTCATCAGTCATTGTAAACTTAAACATTAATAGATTTCTACGTGAACATATGTCTTAAATATCTTGAATGACGTCACCGTCAAAGCAAAAATGACGACAACTAATTTCATGACGTCAGTCAACACAGAAACATGACGTCACCTGATCCACAGACAGACAACTTATTTTTATATATATAGATATATATATATATATATATATATATATATATATATATATATATATATATATATATATATATATATATATATATATATATATATATATATATATATATATATATATCTATATATATAAAAATAAGTTGTCTGTGTGTGGATCTGTGGATCAGGTGACGTCATGTTTGTCCGCATATGACGTCTGAATTATTTCACACTAATGCAAAAGAAGAAAAAAACTAAAAAAGGTAAAAACTACAAAAAAAACTAAAAAGAAAAAAACTAAAAAAGCTAAAAAACTAAAAAAAACTAAAAAAAGGTAAAAATCTAATAACTAAAAAAAAACTGAAAAAAATAAAAAAAGGCAAAAACTACAAAAAAAATAAAAACTAATAAAAAACTAAAAAAGCTAAAAAACTAAAAAAACTAAAAAAAACTAAAAAAAGGTAAAAAACTAAAAAAAAACTAAAAACTAAAAAAGAAAAAAACTAAAAAAAAAGGAAAAAACTGAAAAATAAAAGAGAAAAAGAAAACTAAAAAAATATGAATAAATATATATAAAAATAAGTTGTTTGTGGGTTATGTCTGTCTGTCTGTCTGTCGAGTGACGTCGTGTTTGTCCGCATATGACGTCTGAATTATTTCACACTAATACAAAAGAAGAAAAAAAACTAAAAAAGGTAAAAACTACAAAAAAAACTAAAAAGAAAAAAAACTAAAAAAGCTAAAAAACTAAAAAAAACTAAAAAAAGGTAAAAAACTAAAAACTAAAAAAAACTGAAAAAACTAAAAAAAGGCAAAAACTAAAAAAAAACTAAAAAAGCTAAAAAACTAAGCTTTTTAGCTAAAAAGCTAAAAACTAATAAAAAAACTAAAAAAGCTTAAAAAACTAAAAAAACTAAAAAAAGGTAAAAAACAAAAAAAAACTAAAAACTAAAAAAGAAAAAACTAAAAAAAAGGAAAAAACTGAAAAATAAGAGAAAAAGAAAACTAAAAAAATATTAATAAATATAAAAAATATAAATATAAATATAATATAAATTAGCAATCAACAAAGCACCGAGACACAAATGACGACCGGGACACAGGGAGTATAAATGACGACCAGGACATAAGTCTTCCTGGTATATAAAAGACGACCAGGAGTATAAATGACGACCAGGTCTGTCGAGTGACGTCGTGTTTGTCCGCATATGACGTCTGAATTATTTCACACTAATACAAAAGAAGAAAAAAAACTAAAAAAGGTAAAAACTACAAAAAAAACTAAAAAGAAAAAAAACTAAAAAAGCTAAAAAACTAAAAAAAACTAAAAAAAGGTAAAAAACTAAAAACTAAAAAAAACTGAAAAAACTAAAAAAAGGCAAAAACTAAAAAAAAAAACTAAAAACTAATAAAAAAACTAAAAAAGCTTAAAAAACTAAAAAAACTAAAAAAAGGTAAAAAACAAAAAAAACTAAAAACTAAAAAAGAAAAAACTAAAAAAAAGGAAAAAACTGAAAAATAAGAGAAAAAGAAAACTAAAAAAATATTAATAAATATAAAAAATATAAATATAAATATAATATAAATTAGCAATCAACAAAGCACCGAGACACAAATGACGACCGGGACACAGGGAGTATAAATGACGACCAGGACATAAGTAAAAAAAAAAAACTAAAAAAACTAAAAAAATGGTAAAAACTACAAAAAAACTAAAAACTAATAAAAAAACTAAAAAATCTAAAAATCTAAATAAACTAAAAAAGAAAAAAAAGAAAAAAGGAAAAAAATAAAGGAGAAAAACAAAACTAAAAAACGAATGTATATACAGACCGGGACACCGGGATACAAATGACGACCGGGACACAGGGAATATAAATGACGACCGGGACACAGGGACACAACTACAATGGGGACGCCGGGGGGCACAGGGGGATATAAATGACGACCGGGACACCGGGACACAAGGAATATAAATGACGCCCGGGACACTCAAAGAGAAATCACAGACTGGAACACCGGGACACAAATGACGACCGGGACACAGGGAATATAAATGACGACCGGGACACAGGGACATAACTACAAAGGGGACGCCGGGGTGCACAGGGGGATATATAAATGACGATGGCGACTCAGGGAATGGTCGATTAGCAATCACCATCAACAAAGCTCAAGGGCAATCATTAGAATCATGAGGTATAGATCTGAATACGGATTGCTTTCCCATGGACCATTATATGTTGCATGTTCAAGAGTCGGTAAACCTGAAAATCTATTTATATACACAGACAATGGGACAGCAAAGAATGTTGTATATTCGCAAGTTTTACGTAGTTAAAAACATATATATATATATATATATATATATATATATATATATATATATATATATATATATATATATATATATATATATATATATATATATATATATATATATATATATATATATATATATATATATATATATATATATATATATATATATATATATATATATATATATATATATATATATATATATATATATATATATATATATATCTATATTCACAGGTGGGACATAGGGACACAACTACAATGGCGCGTAACTAATATGGCGCGTAACGACTTACGCGCGCGGGGGGGCTTGGGGGGGGGGCGCGAAGCGCCCCCACCAACTAGGTGTTGGGGTGGCGCGAAGCGCCACCGCAACAGCTAGTATATATATATATATATATATATATATATATATATATATATATATATATATATATATATATATATATATATATATATATATATATATATATTTATAATCCAATGAATATGTATATCCATTCTATTGAAGAGATATCAATAATTAAAACCGTAATCATCTTGATACTCATTCGCTTCATAAGAAAAATGAGTAATTTCATATTTTATAGATAGTGTCTTCAGGGTTCTCATACATGTTAAATTTCATTGCACAATTTCCATCAAGATTGTACAAATTTTTCGGAAATTTAATTCCTGTTTCTAAATTTATGCAAATTTTCATCTACTAATAGCTTTTAATGAGCAACTTTAAAATTAATACATTACTTATATAGAATTGGGATAAATAATAGATTTTAAGGTTGCATACATTGTAATGAAAACTTCATTTTTTTAGAGCTTTGGTCTCTATTGACAAGAAATGACCTGCAGCGAGATAAACAGCAAATCAGCCCCAGTTATGATCTTATTATTAAAAATCGTCACTAATAAATTGAAATAAAACAAAAACTTTTTCCAAAAAAGAGTGAAATGTTGTTAGATACAAAAAATAAAAATTCGCGAGCAGAAACTGGTGTCTAATTCTTTCTTGTGAAAATCCTTCTAAAATAGAAATAACTGGTATAAGCAGCAAATTCAACAGCAGAATCAGAGATATTGCTAATCCTGAGTTAGTTTCCCTGCTTATTCTAACTTCTTGCTGAGCTGAAAGCTATGTTAAAAACAAACTAACTAACCTGAACATCTGGATTCTGGCCCAAAAGATATAAGCACCAAGCAATAGCAGTTGCCGTCGTGTCATGGCCTTCGAACATGAACGTGTCAACTTCTTCTTGAATTCCGGCATCACTGATAGCAGTGCCTTTTAGCTGCGCCATAATTAAAAGATCCAAAAAATTCTTTACAGAATCTAGAAGAAATTCTCCTTTAAAGCTGGTTCAAAGTTAGTTAGGTAAAAGGTGTAAACACTACCCCTTCAATTTGTGTTTTAACTTTCTTTTTTTTTCCTTTTTTGCACAATCTCGTATGTTTAGGCTACAGATGTTGGAGCAGATATTAGAAAAAAAAGACCTCATAAGGGGAGAAAACCCTTCCTGATTCAAATCGAAAATGCTACTCGTTTGGCATCTTCAAAAGACTTATAAAAACTTTTTTAGTTTCTGATTGATTTTTGGCCATTGTTCGCAGGTCTAGTTTTTGCTAAATTTGCTGAGCGACCAGAACAAGTTCTTGTGAGCTGCTAGAACTTTCCCTCTATCTTTCTCTCTCTCTTCCTCTTTCTACCCCCTTTTTCCCAACCCTCTTTTTTTTCTTCTTCACTTTTTATAGTTAGTGTTCAAATTCTGTTTGTACTTTCCCCACCATCACAGGACATGGAGCCTTTGTGGGAAGAGTACATCATATTTATTTCAGATTCGTGTTGTTTTGTTGGAAAATATATCTTAACTTATTTATTTATTTATAATCCCTATTGAAGTATAACTTGGCCCAAAATTTAATTCGAAATTCAGAGAAAAAAAAACAGGATACTTTATTTCGACGGTTAACGAAACAAACATAAATCAGAGCCCATTTCACAGGACCACTTCAGGTCCAGTTTAAACAGACGGAGCAAATCAAAGATGTATAAAACCAGCCAATAAAGAAAACAGACGAGAAACAAATGGAAAAAAACAAAAAAAAAAACAAATTTTATTCTCATTAGGACTAAAGTATGCAAAATTTCTTTCTGGATACGAGCTCCTTAAACATTTTAATGAACAAATTAAATACTAATTATTCTATATTTTTATAAACTATTATTTTACTTTTTTATTATTTTTTTATTTTATTTTTACCTTACCATTTACCATTTTATTTATTTTTACCATTATTTTATTTTACTTTAAATATCTTAATGAATGTAATTTTTTTTAATGAAAGTAAAGAAGGCATATCATAACTTAAAACGAATACAGATCATTACGAATACGAGGACTCCCCCCCCACTTCCCCCTTTATTCTTTAAGCTATGGTTAGACTTTTTACTGAACAGTATAAGAACAAAGGCTTTTACAAGAGAGGGTTGTGATAGTAAGTCGTACAATTTTTGGTGTGAAAGTTTTGAAACGCAATCGGTAAATAAAACACTTGCGATCACAACTGGTTATATTTTTGGTGCTCAAACACTATCTGCTAAGTACTAGTTCAACAATGGCGTAAGGAATGGGAAATTGAAAAAGGTGGCAGATATGCAGGGCAGAGGCGCCATTTGGGCCAAATCTTGGGGTGGGCATGGGGCATTTGACAGAACTTCAGACTTTTATTATGAATCTAACCTACTTTCAAAGTTTAGAATGATTAATAGCAAATAGCGTAATTACCCCAAGGATCGTCAGGTAATTACACTCTTTGGCTAATAGGCGTGCAGTTAGTTCAAATCATTTGAACAGAATGGATTATGTTGGACATAATGGATAATTATGGCCGGAAAAGGGCCCTTTGTGGTGGAAACTTGAGCCCCCCTGGAAAATCTGGGGTGGGCATTTACCCACCCCTGACCCCCCCAATTGGCGCCTCTGATACAGGATTGTTTCTATTTATTTTTTGCTTTTGCTAGCCTTTGCTATTTATTTTCTGTTTTTATTAAAAAAAACTTGTTTTCATCATTGCATATCAAAACTTTTTCGAGACCAACTCATGGACTTTTCCATGTTTCATTTAGTATTCGTTTACAGAAAAGGCTGTACTCTACTGTGGAAATGAAAATATACCATTATATTTCCTAATTTTTATCAAACAGCTTGGGGTAACAAACCATAAGTAAGGAGTGACTCAAGCTTAAAGTAGCCGGATCTTTAAAAGAAAGCAGTTTTGATAGCAGTATATATTGATGCATAAAAAGAAACCAGCTTTTTACGATAATTCCATGAATATATGTTTGATCAAGTTTAAGAATATCCACCAAAATTTATGAACCAGAGAAAATTTACCTGATTTGCTAAAAAAAAAGGGGAAGCACTAAAAGGGCGAGTGAGTTTTTTTTTGAAAATTACGCGATCAAATTCAGCATATCCAAGATCCCATTGTTCAAATTCCAAGCCCCTACCTATAGCGATGGGGTGTGTTTATTTGTTTATTTCTCTTTGTGTTTACCAGGGGTGATCGTGTTGAAATAATGGTCCTAGAATGTCGGGAGAAGACTCCAGTCAAAAAATAGAATTATAGCTTAAAATATTTTAGCCCAAAGAGGGCGAAAACGCTTTCAAAGGAAAATTTTGATAGCCAATCGACTTAAACTAGAAAAAAATGTATAGAAAAAATAAACATATATTTAACTTCCCAGGCTCAGAAACAGCAATTTCAAGCCATGGCATACTCATTCCTATGAGATGGACTGTGGCGCACAGTCCCTGGAAAATAGATAGCTAATTGAGAAAACTATAACAAAAATGTATTTAACTAAGTTGAATCAACTGAAGTTTTTAAAATTATTTTTAGTTGTATAATTGTATATCAACTGTCATGGAAGAGGTCCGATGGATCTTAGTATTGTGGGCGGAGGAAATTGCCTGTAATCTCAAAAAGTGCGCTTTTACGTCTGAAATTTCCAACTTTCATTAAAATTCAGATAAATACAGAACGTTTTCGGGGGAGGGTTAGAAACTAGTTTAATCTCCTTTCATTCCCAGGAACATTTTTAGACAGAGCCTGGAATATGGGTTCTGACGGGGTAATACTTTCCCTCTTTCTCCAGAAACACATTTTTTGAATAGCATACAAGATTACATAGCATCGGATAAAAAGGAGGAGAGGTAGGGGGAGGGCACTCTTAGTGTCACCAAAAAATTTCTAATGAGGGGCAAGTATTTATCAAGAGCTTATTTTTTGCCAAGATATAAATTTGAACTTTTACCGGTCTCCTATGTATGTACATTTCTTAAGGTCTTCTAGTTTCCCAAGGGGGAAACTTCTAGGGGACATCCCTATACAAAGATTTGTTTCGAAAACTCACATTGAAAACTGTAAAAATGACAACTGAATATACCATTTTTGATATTACAAAACCATTGTAAGAAACGTGTAGGCTATTAAAACACGGTTAAATCGAATGAAAAAAAAAATCAAAGATCCAGTACCTTTTCTAAGTAAAAAAGAAACCACGCCACAGGAAAGTGTTCCACTCTGGCACTTTGCAATTCCCCATTTCATATTTTATAATTTGTTTATATTAAATCTGAGATAACATCTTTTTAATTTAAGTTTTATTACGGAAAAATGGTATGGTCTCAGAATTTGTTACGGAAATAATTTTTCTCTCGAGCTCTGACTTAATTCATAGTTCCAAAATTCGCAGTATAGCATGAACAACAACTGAGTTTTATCAAACAGTTCGTGGTAACGAACTGTAGTAAGGAGCGACCCGGCTCAATAGTAACCAAAACTCTAAAAAATGGAACTTTGATACCAATAGCTACATCAAAAGAATCGCATTTTAATGCTGGTTTTAAATATATAAGTTTCATCAAGTTTAGTCTTACCCATCAAAAGTTACGAGCCTGAGAAAATTTGCGTTATTTTAGAAAATAGGGGGAAACGCCCCCTAAAAGTCATAGAGTCTTAACGAAAATCACACCATCAGATTCAGCGTATCAGAGAACCCTACTGTAGAAGTTTCGAGCTCCTATCTACAAAAATGTGGAATTTTGCATTTTTTGCCAGAAGGCAGATCACGGATGCGTGTTTATTTGTTTTTTTGTTTTGTTTTTTTTTTTCTTTTTCCCAGGGGTGATCGTATCGACCCAGTTGTCCTAGAATGTTGCAAGAGGGCTCATTCTAACGGAAATGAAAAGTTCTAGTGCCCTTTTTTAAGTGACCAAAAAAATTGGAGGGCACCTAGGCCCCCTCCCACGGTAATTATTTTCCTAAAGTCAACGGATCAAAATTCTGAGATAGCCATTTTATTCAGCGTAGTCGAAAAACCTTATAACTATGTCTTTGGGGACGACTTACTCCCCCACAGTCCCCGTGGGAGGGGCAACAAGTTACAAACTTTGACCTGTGCTTACATATAGTAATGGTTATTGGGAAGTATACAGGCGTTTTCAGGAGGATTTTTTTGGTTTGGGGGAGGGGTGGGGAAGAGGGGGATATGCTGGGGGAACTTTTCTTAGAGAATGTGTAATGGGAGAAGAAATTTTCCATGAAGGGAGAGCAGGATACAGGCTACTAGCATTATTTAAAAAAAAAATTAAAAAATAAAAGTGAAAAAGCTTTTTCAGCTGGAAGTAAGGAACAGCAATAAAATTTAAAACAAACAGAAATTATTACCCATATGAGGGGCTCACCTCCTTCTAATACCTCGCTCTTTACGCTAAAGTATTTTCAGTAATTTCAACTACTTATTCTACGGCTTTTGTGATTCAGGGGGTCATTCTTAATGAATTGGGATAATATTTAAGCTTTAGTGTAAAGAGCGAGGTACTGACGATGGGGCGAATCCCCTCATATATGTAATAAAAACATGAGAATACAAAAGTTCTTTACGTAAGCTGATTTATAAGTTACGTAAATCTTTTGCCAATAAAAAGATTCGTAAAAAATTAAAAGTTCTAGTTGCCTTTTTAATTAACCAAAAAATCGGGGGGCAACTAGGTTTCGTCCCCCGCTCTTTTTTTCTCAAAATCATTCGGTCAAAATTATGAGAAAGCCATTAAGCCAAAAAAAAATATGCAAATTTCGTTTTGATTATTCCTCTGCGGAGAGCCAAAATCAAAACATGCATTGATTCAAAAACGTTCAGAAATTAAATAAAAAAACAAGTTTTTTTAACTGAAAGTAAGGAGCGACATTAAAACTTAGAACGCACAGAAATTACTTCGTATATGAAAGAGGCTGCTTCCTCATCAACGCCCCGCTCTTTACGCTAAAGTTTTTTACTATTTTAAAAAGAAGAATTGAGAGAAAGAGTCAAACTTTAGCGTAAAGCGCGGGGCGTTGATGAGGAATCAGCCTCTTTCATATACGAAGTAATTTCTGTGCGTTCTAAGTTTTAATGTCGCTCCTTACTTTCAGTTAAAAAAACTTGTTTTTTTATTTAATTTTATAAAAAAATCGAGTTGAATCTAAGCTCTGCTATTTCAGAAACAAGAAAGACCTTCCTGTATAATAATAATTACAGCAAAGTCCAAACTGCTGTAGAAATGTGCCAAACTTTCTTATTCTCTAGAAACTGTATAATGTATTACATAATATACGATTGCATAATACACAATTTCTACACTGCAAAATATGATCATTAAGCTAAAGGCTAAATAGCAACACGGTAATAATTTGCTTTGGAAAGCAGGAGAGACGACGGATAATAAGCTCTGAAAAACAATTCAATAGATCCTGATATAAACGCATAACATAGGTTCAAAATTAAGAATAGCAAAAATTTTAGGGAAGAAGGGGGTGAGTAATGGGTGAATTCAAAAATTCTCCGGTGATGCCAAAATCTCCACATATGTGAAATTCTGCTCTGTGAAATTTATTATAACTAGTGGGTTTTATGAACATTAAATTAACCCCCAAGATTAATCTGTTGAACAATAAATATTAGAGATTTACTTAAGTTGTTTATAGACATTAAGTGAACCGTGAAGCCTTTTTTCAGTGGGCCCCGACACAGGTCGTTTTTAAATTTTGTGCTTTGTTATTTGTCCGTGACTTACCACTGAAAATTTGCCTATTTTTCCAAGAGTTATGGCTGGTAACAAACGGGCACGTTCTAGCCCAGTGAAAGGACAGGACAAATGTTTGTCTTGTGCAATTAATTTAAGCGGGGAATCAAGCGCTATGAATTGTGATGATTGCGATTACTGGTTATGTATCGAATGTCTTGACCACTCGGAACCAGACTACATCTTACTTACAAAAATGACTCGTCGTATGGGTTGTCAATGGAAATGTCCAATGTGCAAGGGAAACACCCAAGCGAGCAATGTTAATGCCTCTGAGATTCCACGAGTTGTTGACGCGTCTATTAAGAACTCTCTTAGTGGTTTTGAGAATGCAGTAATGCCCCTAAATGTTAAGATTAAGGAGGCAGTTAAGGACTCTTTTGCTAGCTTTAAAGATGAACTTTAATCGGAAATTGACACTCAGTTTAAGGCAATAGAAGATAGGATTCATGCTCTTGAGCAATCCTCAGGAATGGCAAAGGATAATAACGCCTTAAAAGATTTAGTGACCGCTAAAGTAGCTATATTGAGAGAACCTTTAGATGAAGAGTTCGAAAATCGCATAAAGGCAATGATCGCCGAGGATCGTGAAAGACAAAAAAGAAAGCTTAATATATTGGTCTTCGGAGTTCCTCCAAAAACTGATGATGCCCAATTCGTACGTGATTATTTGGCTAACGATTATGGAATCCCTAGTGCTACTGTCCTGAATGTTAGCAGACTAGGAAACATAACAACCGCGCCAGGACCCAGTACTCAACGTCCTATCCCGATTATCTTCTCAGTGGAAAATTTCAAACTAAAGAAACTAATCCTTCTGAAATCTTTCGAAAGAAAGGGTGCCATTCAATTTAGAAATGACGTGTCAAAGCATGATCGCGAAAAAAGACAAAGATTATATGAAGAACTGCATAAGAGAAGATTGAATGGGAAGTGGACATAGTAATCAGAGGAAATAAGATTGTGTCAAAAAACTGCCAGACCCTTGTGACGCGTCAGTCACCGTCGCAGGAGAATGTCATGGAATCATAGATATATCTGGTACCCCTTTAAGACTTGTAAATAGTTCTATAAGTAGTGTTTCCATTTAAGATAGTACTAGTGAAGTTGGTTCTACGAAATATACAGAGACTGAATCGTATGTTAGTGCTAGATCGGATACCAGAAATTATGAACCCATATCGGATACCATCTCTTTTAAATCATGTGATTTTGGATCAAGCGAAGGTAATGACGACAATACTATTATTGAAGGACTTATGGTGCTACATAGCAATGTAGACTGTATTACCACAAAAATGAACGAAATTAAGTAGGTGATGTCAACGAGGCATGAAGTAAGCGTTTTTGCCTTCACTGAGGTGAAACCTAAACATACTGCATTTGCTCTTACTGATACACACATTCAAGTGCCTGGATTTGAGCTACTCACCAATCTGTCAAAGCCAAATGGTAGAGGGATAGCAGTGTATGCCAGATCTCCACTCCAGGTAAGAGCTCTTACAGTAAATTCAGATTACGAACCTTGGGTTGAGCAAATATGGATAACGATTCTGCAGCGAAGTCTCCCTGTAGTCATAGGCTGTTTTTATAGAAGTCCCAGCTCCCCTTGTCAGACAAGTTCCCTTCTATCAATTACATATTATATTATTAATGTCATGAAGCAATATTATAAGAACGTTCTTATTGTTGGAGATTTTAATTTACCGGAACTACAGTGGATTGATGGGTTTGCTGTTGCAGAAGGGGTTGAAAACTCAAATTGCCCACTTCTATAGCGCATTCATGAACATTCGCTATATCAAGCGATTGATTTTCCGACCAGGTATAGAAGTGGGCAGAACCTAACCCTAATAGACCTTTTGTTTATTAATGACCATGAGACGCTCATTAGTGTTGACTTGGAACCACCATTTGGAACGAGTGACCATGTTGCAATTACTTGTAGGCTTAGGTTGTACCCACAAAAGGATAACTGGATTAAGCATATGTACACAAATTACAACCGGGTCAGACAAGAGTTGGCACACCAGGATTGGCCATTCATTGATGATAAGAATATGGAGGAGGCTTGGCTTGAAATGAAAAGGGTTTTAATTAAAGCAACAGAAAAACATGCAGTAATTTCCCGGAAAAGAGGGCCCAAAACCCTGCCATTTATCATTCGCGATGTCAAGCAAGCTGTACGTAAAAAGAAGAAGCATTGGAGCAAATATAAAACTAACCCCTCCCATGAAAACTATGAGAAATTTAAACAGACCCTGAATGAAGTTAGGTATCTCACGAGAAAGCTTACAACAGAATATGAAGAGGGATTGGCATTGGATTCAGCATCTAATCCTAAGAGATTTTGGAAGTATGCTTCAGCTCAGAATCCGAGGAGACACTCAGTTACGGAACTACTTGTGAATGACAATATAGTTAGTACCCTAAATGATATAGCAGCTGAATTGAGTAGACAATTTAAGTCAGAGTTCACGCCTCCAGACGATGCCCCTTTACCAGAGGCACCAGAATATTCTATTGAGGAACCTATACAAAAGATAACTGTGGTTGCCTCTGGTGTGGAGAGGCGTCTGAAGCTGCTTAATCCTAACAAATCAGTTGGCCCTGATGAAGTTTACCCACGAGTATTGAAAGAAAGTCATGTGGAAATAGCCCTTCCCCTTACGAACATGTTTCAGAAGTCTCTTGATCCTAAGCAGATTCCTCAAGACTGGCGGAATGCTAACGTTATACCTGTACACAAAGGGGATAGCCACAACAGCGTTTCCAATTATCGACCCATTAGTTTTACAACTGTAGCTGGTAAAATCTTAGAAGGAATCGTGAATACTCACATTGTCGAACACTTGAACACCAATGAGCTGCTCAATGATAGTCAGCATGGCTTTAGACATGGACGCTCGGTTGAAAGTAATTTGATTGATGCGTATGATTATGTTACTGAACATCTAGATCAAGCAATCCCTGTCGACTTGGTTCTGTTGGATTTTGCGAAAGCCTTCGATAAAGTATGTCACAGTTGACTAAGGACCAAGTTATTTGCAATTGGAATACATAATGAAATCGTAAAGTGGGTGCTCCAGTTTCTTTCCGGGAGAAAGCATAGGATGAAAATATTTGGAAAAAATGGACAGGTATTCTTTTCAGAAGGGATGGAAGTATTAAGTGGAGTGCCCCAGGGAACCATCTTGGGACCAACTTTATTCAACATTTATATTAATGATGCACCAATCACAGTCAAAAATAAAATAAGTCTTTATGCTGATGACTTCAAACTCATTGGACCTGTCGATACACCCGATAAGAGAGCCTCTATGCAGAACGACCTGTGGGTACTTTCCCATTGGGAAACTTTGTGGAGGCTAGAATTCAATGTAAATAAATATCGAACAATCCACTTTGGAAAGAAAAATTAGAAATGCCCTTATCATATGTTAGGGATGGATGGATCGAGACAGACTATTATCTCGTCTGAAGCAGAGAGAGACTTGGGGGTCATAGTCGATAAAGAATTAAAATTCACTATACACGAACAGACAGCTGTAGCCAAAGCACTCCAAACACTGGGCATTATAAAAAGAACAATCACTAGTAGGTCACCTTTGGTGATGACTAAATTATATAAGGCATTGGACAGGCCTAATTTGGAGTCTGGCATGTGTGTTGCTAGCCCCCTCAACAAAGGTGACCAGAAGAAGTTAGAAACAGTTCAGAGACGGGCTGCGAAAGCAATTGAGGGATGCAAATACTTAAACTACTCATCCCGTCTGAAGAGGCTGAAACTCCCCACTCTTGTCAACAGACGTAAAAGGGGTGATATTATTATGACGCATAAGCTCCTGAATTATAACTCTCCATTAAATAAGCTATTTCAACTTGACCAGTCTGCCAGAACTATGGGGCATAGTCGGAAACTATATCAGAAGAGAGCTGCCACTAGACTACGTAATAACTTCTTCACTTACAGAATAGTGAATTTGTGGAACTCTCTCACCGAAAAAGCAGTCACTACCCCCAGTACTACTGCCTTTAAAAGAGCCGTTGATGGAGAATGGTCATCAAAACTGAGGCGAACTGAGTGGGATGCCGTTGAGACGTCCAACCATCGTCATCACTAACCAGCGGTTCTACAGGATTTAATCCTTGTTTCGCTGGACAATGCGATTTAAGGTAATTTTAATTTAAGGTAATAATGTAGTGGTGGTATCGATGGGTAAATATTTAATGACAAATTTTTAAACAAAACCTAGGATGCATAGATACCAAAACTGAAAAAAAAATATTTGCTTTTACCCCACAAAATTCCATATCTTTTCTTGGAATAGCAATATTATAATGTTTATTTTACTTGGCGTTCATGTATTTTCCAGATTAAAATATATCAGTTTTCTAGCGAATTGTAACACAATTTCTGTCATTTTTAGAGAATTTAGTGATGTTTCGGCATGATTTAGCCACTGTGCCTCGTGTAGGGAGGTATGTTTCAGCAGCTCTATCAATTTGAACCCATGCATATGAAAAATATTGAAATTACTTGGGTTTCTCTAACCACAGGTTCGTTCTCCTTTTTTGTAATGAAACTATTGTATCTAAAATTTTTGTGATTAAAGTGCCGATATAATAGGCAGCGCTGCAGTATAAGGCCAAAACCCCTCTTTTCATCATTATCATTTTCTCTAAAGGTTCATCTTCACCATAGATTTTCGCTGTCTCGTATATTATAAAAAGAACACAGATCATTTCACAAAATGAATATAATAAAAAAAATTATTAGGCATACCATAGTTAATTTTTGTTATGATTAAATAAAAAAAAAGTTTTTTAAACTGCAAGTAAGGAGCGACAGTAAAACTTAAAATGAACAGAAATTACTCCGTATATGAAAGGAGCTTTTCCTCCTCAACGCCCCGATCTTTACGCTAAAGTTTCTTACTGTTTTAAAAAGTAGAGTTAAGAGAAAGGGTCATACTTTAGCGTAAAGAGCGGGGTGTTGAGGAGGAAAAGCCCCTTTCATATACGGAGTAATTTCTGTTCGTTTTAAGTTTTACTGTCGCTCCTTACTTGCAGTTTAAAAAACTTGTTTTTTTTTATTTAATTTCTGAACGTTTTTGAATTAATGCATGTTTTTATTTTCCAGCTCTACTTTTTGAAACAATAAAATAAACTTTAGCGTAAAGAGCGAGGAGTTGCGCAGGGGACAACCTCTTTCATCTTCGGAGTAATTTTGTTCGTTTTAAGTTTTAATGTCGCTCCTTACTTTCCGTTTAAGAATTTTTTTTTATTTAATTTCTGAACGTTTTTGAATTAATACATGTTTTATTTTGTCTCTCGGCAATAATTAATTCATGAACAATTAATTATTAATTGTTAGTAATAAATATACGTAAATTACGAATTAACTTATGTAACGAACATCTATATGTGTATATTTTTATTACGTATATGACGCGGTTCGCCCCCTTCGTCAATATTTCTCTCTTTACACTAAAGCTTGAATTTTGTACCAAATGTTTAAGAATG
This sequence comes from Artemia franciscana, assembly GCF_032884065.1. Lineage (NCBI taxonomy): Eukaryota > Metazoa > Arthropoda > Branchiopoda > Anostraca > Artemiidae > Artemia > Artemia franciscana. The sequence continues at coordinate 30,479,890 of NC_088873.1, forward strand.
ATCCCTGAATCACAAAGGACGTAGAAAAACTAGTCGAAACAACAAAAAAATACTTTAGCGTAAAGAGCAAGGTAGTGTGGAGGAGACGAACCCCCTTTTATACGTAATCTTTTATGTTCATCTAAGTTTTAATACTGCTCATGACTTTCAGTTGAAAAAAAAATTTCTCACTTTTTTTTATAAAATATTGCTAGAAAATACGCCTCCCCCCTTCATGGAAATTCTCTTCCCTCGTACAAAATTCCCCCATAGAAAGATCCCCCCACGTAACCCCAACTCCCAAGTCGAATTCCTGCAGGACCTGACGTATGATTTTGCATTTTGAAGAAAGATTATCAAGTCCTAAATAGAACTAATTGACCTCTTCCAATAATAAAATGACTATCTTTAAATTAAAAAAAATAGCGTATAAGCGAGCTATTGAGGAGAGGCAGCCCTTTTAAATACGTATTATTAACTGTTTGTATTAAGTTTTAATGTTACTCCTTAAGTAAAGTTAAGAAAGAACTATATTTTTATGAAACAACTGATCGTTTTTTAAATAATGTTGTTAAACCCATCTCCCACTCCGAGGAAAATTTCATTTTCCCACAGGATATTTCTCTACTGAAAGATTCTATCACGTAACTGAAGTGCGTAGTATTTGCAGAATTAATTTTGCAAGGCATAGTAACAGAACGCGAAAGAGGTAGAAATTTGTTATATGTACTCGTAATGCATAAATTGAACAATTCTCAATTGAATGAATGAACGAAAGAAAATATCTTCGCCCTCAGCCATATCCAACTCATTTCAAGAATAGACGTTAATAAGTAAAGATAGTGCTCTTCGGGTGAAAAAAAAATGGCTACCTTCAATACAATGGTAATGTATTTTCAATTTATTGAGTGGCATAGACGTATTACACGAAACACATTCAAGAAGTGAATAAATATTAATGGGAAAAATATATATAAAAATATGATGAAAATATAAATTGTAGTAAGAAAATAATGGAAACTACAACAAAAAACCTAATCAAAATACTAACTCTGTACATTAACTATTTAATTAAAATATACCTACCTTGTTATTCATGTCTTTGAGACGTGAAGTGTACCTAATACAGAAAAGTAAACATATCTTATCGCACATTCGGCTTTTGGATTGTGTCTGGTCTAATACGTAAATATCTAATGAGCTTTTCATAGTAAGTAAAAATTTGAAATTTTCTTTATCATGTTACAGTTGTACGTTCTTTAACTGGCAACAAAAATTCCAAAAAAAATTGTAAATTTATCTGTTATCACAGTAAAAACCTAAATTTTAAAATAAAATGAATGTAGTTTATGAACTGTTGTAGCATTGTTCATATTTTCCGTTTATCTAAGGTACCAAAGTAGAAGTTAATGCTTCGTTGCCTTATCCCTGGCTTCAAATCTTACGATTGCCCTTTCAATTTTAGAATTTATCTTTCAATAATATGTGTATATAATTTTTTAATTATCTATAGTTAAAAATTATATAATACATATGTAGTTCATTTTATGAAAAAAAAAGTTTGTTCCGTATATAAATGGGGCTGTTCCCTCCTCGACGCCGGTCTCTTTATGCTAAGGTTAAACCCTTTCTCACAACTCTAATTGTTATAACACTAAAAAAATTTAGTGTAAAGAGTGGGGCGTCAAAGACGTAACAGCCCCTTTCATATACGGAATAATTTCTGCCCGTTTTGTTTTAATGTCACTCCTTACTTGAAGTAAAAAAAAAAAATATTTAATTTATGAGCGTTTTTGAATTATTGCATAATTTTTTTTTTGCTAAATGGCTTTCTCATAGCTTTGATCGGACGATTTTGATAAGAAAGGGATGGAGGAGGAGGCCTAGTTGCCCTCCAATGTTGGTTACATAAAAATGTAACTATTTTTTTTTTACGAACGTTTTAGGTAGTAATAATCATATATTCCATACGAATTAACTTACGTAATGAAATTATATATTTGTGTAATTTGATTACGTATATGATGGGAGTCGTCCCCTCTTCAATACCTTGCTCTTTACACTATAGCTTGAATTTTGTTTCAAATATTTAAGAATGACCCCTGAATCACTAAGGCCGTAATATATATAGTTTAAATGACAAAAAAAAAACTTTAGCCTAAACAGCAAGGTATTGTGGTGGACACGAACCCTATATATACGTCACGTTTTATATTCATATAATGATTTAATGATGCTCATTACTGCCAGTTAAAAAAAAATTATTTATTTTTATTTGTTTATAATAATGCTAGGAAATCCTGGGCCCCTTATTACAAATTCCCCTCCCCCATGAACCCTTTTCTTCCATAGAAAGAACCTCCCACGTAACCCTCTCCCAACCAAACGCACAGAAGTCCCCCTGAAAATGTCTGTACACTTCATAATAACCATCACTATATATAAACAATGGTCAGTTCGTAACTTGTAACCCCTTCACCGGGGACTGTGGGGGATTACGTCGTCCCCAAATATATAGTTATTAGGTTTGTGACTAACGTGAACAGAATGGATATCTCAAAATTTCGACAAAAGTGACTTTGGTTAAAAAATGTGCCCACTACATTTTTTGGTCACTTAAAAAGAGCAGTAGGATGATAAAAAAAAACAACAAATATACACAACTCCGTGATCTGTCTTTTGGCAAAATATACAAAATTCCACAGTTTTGTAGATAGGAGCTTGAAACTTGTACAGTAGGGTTCTCTGATATGTTGAATATGATGGTACGATTTCTATGACTCTTTAAGATTCTATGATTTTAGGGGGTGTTTTCACTATTTTCTAAAATGTGGCGCATTTTCTCAGGCTCTTAACTTTTGATGTGTAAGCATAATTAATGATACTTATATATTTAACATCAGCATTAATATGGAAATACTTTCGATGTATTGGTATCAAAATTCCGTTTTTAAAGTATTGGTTACTATTGAGGCTGGTCGCTCCTTACTATAGTTCTTTATCACGAACTGCTTGAAAATGTAAACTGTTTTAATAATGTGAGTAAAACTATTAATATAGACAGAATATCGCAATGTAAGAGAGTCATTTTATAAGTGTATAATGTGTATTAATAAAAATAATTACTTGACTGCCCTCCCTAGCCCCCAAGTTGAATTCCTAGAGGTCCTTGCCTTTTGAAGAACGATCACCATGTCCTAAAAGTAATTAATTAACCTATTCCAATAATAAAGTAATCTCCTTTAATATGCCAAAAAAAAAAAAAAAAAAAAATAGCGTAAGAGCGAGCTATTGACGAGGGGCAGGCCCATTAAATTCGTATTTTTTTATTTTCGTATTAACTTTTAATGTTACACTTTACTTAAAGAAAAAAAACATATGAATTTAAGAAATAGCTAATCGTTTTATAATAATGTTGTGAAATTGAATGAATGAATGAAAGAAAAGATCTTCGCCCTCAGCCATATCCAACTCATTTCAAGAATAGACGTTGATAGTTTTAGATAGTGCTTTTCGGGGGAAAATTAAAAGAAAAATGGCTACCGTAAATTCAATGGTAATGTATTTTCAATTTATTTAGCGGCTGATACGCATTGCACCAAACACATTCAAAAAGTGAATGAAGGTAAATCACAAAGAAATATAATAAAATATAATGGAAATATAAATTGTAGTAAGAAGTAATGGAAACTACAACAAAAAATCTAATCAAAATACAAACTATATACATTAACTATTTAATATAAATATACCTACCTCATAGTTCATGTCCCTGAGACAATTTAACTGTACCGAATATAGAGAGATAAACATGTTTTTCGCAGATTCGAATTCTAGGTTGCTTTTGGTCTCATACGTAAATACCTAGAAATTTTCTTTATAATCTTACAGTTGTACATTATGTAACTGGACAAACCCCTTCTCCTCCCTAAACAAAATATGATAAATTTGTCTTTTATGAATAGGAAATGATTTTTAATACCTAATATACTTATATCAAATGGATTCAGTTTATGAACTGATTTAGCAGTGTTTATATCTTCTATTTATTTAAGGTACCCCAAGCCATACCATGGTTAATTTTTGTTATGATGAAAGTGAAAGCTCTTGCTCCAAAATTAACGACAAAGACCTATTGCACGCTTTAAAAATTAATTCTGAAGCTGCCCAATTATTAACTAAGAGAGTAAAAGTAACAGTTTCGTAAGTGGACGAGTTGTATTTCTTTTTGGAAAATAATGTTATTTGGGAGTGAGAAGCATTAAAAAAGAGAAAAGAACCTAATAAAAACACAAATCAACAACAAATACAAACCAAGGAATAAAGGCTTGATTTTGCTTAAAAGTGGCTTAAGAGAAGAGGGGATGATTTTAGAAATAGCCTTTTCCTTGTACTTTTAACTTGCAGCTCTGTGCCATGAAATTGCAAAACATACCTTCGTCTTCCAAGTCACCAGCAAGAATATCTTCTCTCCGTTTCCGAATAACGTCTTGAGTAAATTTATGTAAAATTTTTAAGCATTTCTGTTGCTCCCTTGCCATAGAAGTTAGATTAAAGATGAAATCAGGATATAAATGAGGCCGGAAACCACGGTCCACAACGATTTCAGCGATCCTTTAGATAAAATATAATAACAAAATAAAAACGCAATTGCTGCTAAATATATACTATACTTTATTTTATATATATATATATATATATATATATATATATATATATATATATATATATATATATATATATATATATATATATATATATATATATATATATATATATATATATATATATATATATATATATATATATATATATATATATATATATATATATATATATATATATATGTACTAGCTGTTGGGGTGGCGCTTCGCGCCACCCCAACACCTAGTTGGTAAGGACGCTTCGCGCCCTCCAGGCTCCCCCGCGCGCGTAAGTCGTTACGCGCCATATTAGTTACGCGCCGTTGTAGTTGTGTCCCTGTGTCCCACCTGTGAATATAGATAGATATATATATATATATATATATATGCTTTTAACTACGTAAAACTTGCGAATATACAACACATGCAACATAAACACATGCAACATAAAATTGTCCATGGGAAAAACAATCCGTATTCAGATCTATACCTCATTATTCTAATGATTGCCCTTGAGCTTGTTGATGGTGATTGCTAATCGAACATTCCCTGTGCTTCCCTGTGCCCCCGTCGTCATTTATATACCCCCTGTTCATCCCCCTTTTCACTCATGACAGACTTCTTCAGAAATTGGGACAAACATTTAAACTTTATCGTGAAAAGCGGGGTATTAAGGAGGGGCGCAACCCCTTCATATACAATTAATTTCTGTTCATTTTTGAGTTTTGATGTCGCTCGTTACTTTCAGTTGAAAAAACCTTTCTTTTTCTTAAATTAATTGCTGATCGTCTTTCGAATAATGCTGGTAAATTTAGCTCACCCTCCATGAAAGATTCCCTCCCCTCATTGGAAATTTCTCCGTAAAAAGTTCTCCCACATAAAATACCCCCCCCCCCACTCCGTATAATTCCTTGCAGGAGATTCAGCTTGAAAAAGTCTCCTTAGCATACTTTCATTTGAAAAAGACTAAGTTCTAATCATTTTTCCGATTACTTCGGAGATCCCCCTTCCGTGAAAATGATTTCCTAGAAATCCAAGCACGCTGAAAAATTTATGCCGGGCAATTCCCAGGAACTCAAAATGGAATTCAAAAATTCCCCTATTGAGTGATCAAGGAGAAAGTTAGACAAATAAAAATAATTTCTCATAGGAATTCTGTCAAATCTCCCCAGCGTAAAGTTTTGCTTGAACATTCCACCCCTAGAAATTTCCCTTCACACTCAAAATTATCCTCATGCAAACCCATCCCAAGTCCAAAATATCCTTCCCGAAAAATGTCTCTATTCTTCCCAATAAATAGATAAATAGACACTATAGGTAAACAATGGGCAAATTTTATAAATTAAAAATCCATCTCTAGGAGTTAGGGAAGGGGGCATGTTATCTACACAGGAATAGTTTTAGAATTTCTCAACTATGCTGAACAAAATGGCTATCTCAAAATTTTGATCAGACGACTTTGGTGAAAAAGGGGGCATGGGTGGGGACTAGTTGCCCTCCAATAGTTTGGGTCGCTTAAAAAAGGCACTTGGACTTTTAATTTCCGTTCAAATGAGCCCCCTTCCAATGTTCTAGCATCATTGGTTCGACATGATCATCCCTGGGAAAAAACCAAAACAGAGCAAATAATTACGCATTCGTGATCTTTCTTCTGACAAAATACAAAAAGTACGCTTAATATGGTGTGATATTATTGAGATTCTTTAACTTTTAGGAGATTTCCCCTAAACGGTTCGTTACCACGAACTGTTTGATATGCGTCGTCCATACAAAATAAACGTTTAGTATATACATTTATTTTAAAGTTTCATTTAATTACGTTGATTCATTTGAGATCTGATAAAAGTATGTGCAGTGATGTGTAACTGCGATATAGCCATTATGGATGAGGGCCGGTAGATCTTTGTATAGGAGGGGAAAGATCCTCTAAGTCTGATGCAAAGATTTATTTTCATCGATATTTTCATGAGTGTAATGTCATCGAGTTTGATGTCTTTTTTTTCACAGGGAGGTTGATCCCCTGGCCAACCTGACAGCGTCCATGGGGAGCCCCCTTATGAAAAAGATTTTCTCGAAGATCTCGCCAAGAAAACCGTGGAAATCATGATCTTTTAATCAAATTTTGATATTTCGAACCCAAAGCACTGTTATACAAGCAATAAACTTGACTGTGAAAAACGGGGATTGAAAGAGGTGTAGTAGTCTCTTGTGCATCCGAGAGAGCCTTCGATCAAACAGCCCGTAGTCATAAATTTTAAGCAAAGAGCAACTCCTGTCGATAGAAACCGGAACTCTAAAAACAGGAATTTTAAATACAATTTATGCTGCATAAAAATTCATTATTCAAGCTGATTTTAAATATTAAAAATATGTTAATTTCAAAGTCACTCATCATTGCTACTAACATGTGAAAACCTATAAAAACTTATTATTAAACTTGTAAGAACTTATATTATTCAACACGTATCAGAGCTAGGAGTATGAGTGCTGATATTATGAAAGCCCCCCCCCCCCCGTTGTGAAGACGATATTTTATTATGGACAATTATATTTTTTTTCGGAAGATCAAATACACTAAATGAGTTCTTGATCTCGAAACATTACTGTGCCAAAGTAGAATTTTTACTTTATGACTAGGGCTGGATGGTGGGGGGGGGGTATAGACCACTGTATATTTAGGGTAATCCTGGGTACGTTATCAAGAATGAACAGAAATTAAATAAAAACGAGCTTTATTTCAAATGAAAGTAAAAAGGGGCACTAAAACTTACGATGAAGAGATATTATACCTTATATAGGGGGTCTGCCCCCTCCTCAACTCCCTACTCTTAATGTTAAACTTTGGCTTGTTTTCATATATCCTTAAGAACGACTGACCCAACATAGAACCATTGAATCGAAACAAGAAAATTTTTTAAAGCACTTTAAAAAGTTAGCGCAAAGAGGAAGGGAAGGCCCCCTCCAATAAGAAACAGTTTCGGTTCGTTTTAAGGTTTATTGTTGTTATTTACGGACCTTTTGAAAAAAAATTGTTTTTTATAATACAAAAAACCATTCTTCGTTCGCAAGTATTGTTATATATTATCACTTTTATTTGATTTTGCCTTCGACGGGGAAATCAGAAGCTCAAATTTTGATTTAGATCAAACACCAATAGATCTTCAATAATTCAAAGGTAAAGTGAGCAAAACTAGTCTAAACAAGATTAATTTTTTTTTCAACTGAAAATAAGGAACAGCATTGAAACTTAAAAAAACATAAATTATTCAGGGGGGCTGTCCTCTCCTCAATTCCTCCTTCTTTATACTCAAGTTTGACCTATTGCCAAAATTCTTCAAGAAAAGGTAATGGAACACAGGGGCCTTCATACTTGTAAAATATGAGGCTTCTTTAAAGCACTAACAAATTTCACGTACCAAGCGAGAGACTGTGGAGGGGCTGTTCATCTCTGGTGAGGAATGCTTTCTGTTCGTTTTTCAAGTTTTTTGTGGGGAATCCACACCCTTCTGTTTAAAATTTTCCCTGGAAAGTTCCTCCTGAGCAATCCCTCCCTAGGATAATTCTTGCCTTGGAAAATTCCCCCTGCCCACAAAAATTTCGTATATCTCATTATAAAAAATATCATTTGTAAACAATAGGAAAGTGTGTAAATTATATCCCTTTCTCCAAGGCCTGTGGGAGGTCATGCCATCCCAGATGCATAGTTATTAGACCTTTCAACTATGGTGAACTAAATGGATATCACATTGGGAGTGGATGTCTTTGGGGGAAATAGAGCGTGGAAGGGGGGCCTGCTTCCCTCTAATCTTTTGGATCGCTTAAAAAGCGTACTAGAACTTTCGAATTCCGTTCGAAGGAACCCTTTCCCCGATCTTCTACGACTACACTTGAACAACAAAAGAACAAATAAAAAAAACAACAAATAATAACACGCATCTCTGATCTGTCTTCTAGGCAAAAATAAAAAATTCCACATTTTTGCAGACAGGAACTTTGAACGTTCTCATTATTGGAATAGAAACCATCATTGTTTTCAAAAATGAATGGGCTCCGTCTCGGTTTGGCTTTCGGCCAAACCTCGACCTTGTTCCCTGAAATGATGAATCTGATGACATGATTTATATTATGATCGCTTGACCTTTTTGGGAGGGGGGGGGGTCCTCTTTTTCGATAATCAGACAAATTTTCTCAGGCTTGTAGCTTTTAATTGGTAACATTAAACTTAAAGAATTTGATATATTTGGAATCACAATAAAGAGCACATCATTTTCATGTATTAGCTGTTATTAAATTACCTTTTTCGGATTTTCAGTCTTTTTTTTGCTTTTTTGTAGATTGGGCCGAGTCACTCCATACTTAAAGTTCGTTAACACGGACTGTTGGGATTACCGGAATTGAAAATTCCACTTAAAATAGCTTTATGATCAAAAAAGAGAGAAAAGCGATAAGAAACTATACCAAATGTTATAAAATAAAGTCAAGAGGGAAAGTTCTGTTGGTCCCGATTTCTTTTGTTTATAAGAGTAAGGAGATTCGTAGATGACTCTGTGCTGCCCTTTGTTTTTTTTTTAGAGCCGTCGTGCTGTCAACTATTTCCAAACACTTAGATCATAAAATAACAAAGGTACACTTTTTGTTTGTTGAGAAGGCCGAATTACTTGTATTTTTCATCTTTTTCTTAAAACATGGTCAAAACTGTTGAAAAGGTGATAAAATACTTACTTTTTTACAGCAACAACATATTCAGAGTCGTCTTCTTCTTGAGCATTGACTTTTACTCCCATTGCGCATTCTAAAAAATATTTAATTTATACTTATATCATGTCTAGAAGAAGAAAAAGAAATCATGAAAAAGTACTGACAGTTCAAGAAATTTTTATGGTTTTAAGATTTTTGGCCATATGATTCAAGCATATAAATGTATGGCTATTTGTTTTATTTATTTATTTATTGTTTTTATCATATGCCTTGAATGGATGACTAAACCATTCAGACTAAAACCTTGATCGGCATTTCTTTTCTTTCAGATGATGTAAAATATATTCTTAGGGTCCAAACCATGATACTCCTTCTTATTTTGGGTGATCTTCAACCTATCCGGCTTAAGGACATGAAAAAGCTTATTTTAGGCACCGTTTGAATTAAGTCCAAGGCCTTAAAAGTGCCCGCCCATTATAATCGTCTCAGCACTCTGTTTTGTTTGTTTGTTTTTTTCAGTTTTAGTCTCCCTTCTGTTTTTTCTCTTTCTCTCTCACACACACACACTTGTTCTCTCATCCACGGGCCAATTATCTGAGATGAAGACTTGGTACTTATATATATTACACAAAACACACTAAAGAAGTGAAGTTAGGTTATCATAATGAAGTATACGAAAATATGATAAAAATATAATACTTTAGTTTATATGATAACACGATAAGGGCTATATATTTGCACATTAGGGGGAGGGGGGTAAAGTAACCTTACCCCCACCCCTAATGTGCGAATATATAGCCCAAATTATACAAGGCCAATGCATTTTGTCACCCGTCATTTGTATTTGTGGCTATGAAACCGATTTCCTCAGATCCTACATTCGACAAACTTCGTGTGTTTGGTATAATATATCAAGTACCGAAGACTTTTTTGCTGCCTTGCATTTTTATGGCTAGTTCCTCGCGCTTCGTATACAATAAACCTTATTTTATTTATATTTGCTATTCTTTTTAATTTGTAGCCAATCCTCACCCGAATCAATATAGGACTGCCAGGAAAAAATTACCACGCAGTGATCCGCAATCTTTAATGATATCGCTGTCAACGACCCCATTTCCCTTCTCACTATCTCACTAAATCCCTTCTCTCTCACCGTTCACGTTCGTCCATTAATATGTCAATGAACTAATGACCAGTAGTTACTCTAATTCCTCGCAGCAAGTTATGGTCAAACAGTTCGTGGTAACGAACTGTAGTAAGGAGCGACCCGGCTCGATAGTAAACGAAACTCTAAAAAACGGAATTTTGATTCTAAAATATACATCAAAAGAATCGAATTTTCATGTTGATTTTAAATATATAAGTTTCATCAAATTTAGTCTTTGCTATCAAAAGTTACGAGCCTGAGAAAATTTGCCTTATTTTGGAAATGAGGGGGTAACACCCCCTAAAAGTCATAGAATCTTAACGAAAATCACACCATCGCATTCAGCGTATTAGAGAACCCTACAGCAAAAATTTCAAGCTCCTATCTACAAAAATGTGGAATTTCGTATTTTTTGCCAGAAGACAAATCACGGGTGCGTGTTTATTTGTTTTTTTTTTTTCTTCTTCTTTTCCCCAGGGGTCATCGTATCGACCAAGTGGTCCTAAAATGTCGCAAGAGGGCTCATTCTAACGGGAATGAAAAGTCATAGTGCCCTTTTTAAGTGACCAAAAAATTGGAGGGCACCTAGGCCCCCTCCCACGCTCATTTTCTCTTCAAAGTCAGCGGATCAAAATTTTGAGATAGCCATTTTGTTCCGCATAGTCGAAAACCATAATAACTATGTCTTTGGGAATGACTTACTCCCCTACAGTCCCTGGGGGAGGGGCTGCAAGTTACAAACTTCGACCAGTGTTTACATATAATAATGGTTATTGGGAAGTGTACAGACGTTTTCAGGGGATTTTTTTGGTGTTGGGGGTAGGGTTGAGGGGAGGGGGCTATGTGGAGGATCTTTCCTTGGAGAAACATGTCATGGGGGAACAGAAATTCAATGAAAAGGCATAGGATTTTCTAAAATTACTATAAAAAAAACAATGAAAAAATAAACATGGAAAAGTTTTTTCAATTGGAAGTAAGAAGTAGCATTGAAATTTAAAACAAACAGAGATTATTACGCATATGAGGGGTTCTAAAATACTTTAGCATAAAGAGCGAGGTATTTAGGAGGAGATAAATACCTCGCTCTTTATGCTATAGTATTTTTAGTAATTTCAACTATTTATTCCACGGCGTTTCTGATTCAGGGGTCATTCTTAAAGAATTGGGACAAAACTTACGATTTAGTGTAAAGAGCGAGGTATTAACGAGGGTACAAACCCCCTCATATACATAATAAAAATTTAAGAATATAAAAGTTTGTTACGTAAGTTAATTCTTAAGTTACGTATATTTTTTACTAATAAAAACATTCGTTACAAATTAAAATTTATAGTTGCCTTTTTATGTAACCAAAAAATTGCAGGGCAACTAGGCCTCCTTCCCCACCCCTTATTTCTCAAAATCGTCTGATCAAAACTAAGAGAAAGCCATTTAGCCAAAAAAGGAATTAATATGCAAATTTCATTTTAATAATTTATGTGTGGAGAGCCAAAATCAAACATACATTAATTCAAAAACGTTCAGAAATTACATAAAAAAAACTAGTTTTTTTAACTGAAAGTAAGGAGCGACATTAAAACTTAAAACGAACAGAAATTATTCCGTATATGAAATGGGTTGTCCCCTCCGCAATCCTTCGCTCTTTACGCTAAAGTTTGACTCTTTGCCACAATTCTGCTTTTTAAAACAATTAAAAGCTTTAGCGTAAAGAGCAAAGGATTGCGGAGGGGACAACCCATTTCATATACGGAGTAATTTCTGTTCGTTTTAAGTTTTATTGTCGCTCCTTACTTTCAGTTAAAAAAACTAGTTTTTTATGTAATTATCACCATAGCGTAATGTCCCCCTGAGGAATTGTCGCATGGTGAATTGTATTGTGTTTTTATGTTGTATATAACTGTGTACAGTTATTCCTTATTAAATAAAGAAATATTACAGGGAATAAAATTTTGTTTGGTGTGTCTAGGGTCAAAAGTTCACAATGATGACAAGCCATCAGTAAAAATCCATGGATAGTTTGTTTCGGAGTTAAACCAGAGACACTTATTAAAAAAAAAACTATATACAAAACAAAAAAACTACAAAACAAACTAGCAAACCTAAAATCACATAATTCGTAGAAAAAGAAAATAACTGCAGGTACTTGTGCATTATTAAATAAAAAAAACAAGTTAAAAAAAAACAAGTTGTTTTAAAAAAGTTGTTATTTAAAAAACTTGTTTTAAAAAAACAACTTTTTTTTAAATGAGAGTAAGGAGCAACATTAAAACTTAAAACTAACAGAAATTACTCCGTATATGGAAGGGGCTTTTCCTCGTCAACACCCCGCTCTTTACGCTAAAGTTTGACTATTTCTCTTAACTCTATTTTTAAAACAGTAAGAAACTTTAGCGTAAAGAGCGGGGCATTGAGGAGGAAAAGCCCCTTTCATATACGGAGTAATTTCTGTTCGTTTTAAGTTTTAATGTTGCCCCTTACTTTCATTTAAAATTTTTTTTTTATTTATTTAATTCCTGGACGTTTTTGAATTAATGCATGTTTTGATCTTGGCTTTCCGCACATAAATAATTAAAACGAAATTTGTATATTAATTAATTGCAATTAATCGGAAGATTCTGAGAAAAAATGAGCGAGGGAGGAGGCCTTAAATAAAAATTACTCCGTATATGAAATGAGCTTTTCCTCCTCAACGCCCCGCTCTTTACGCTAAAGTTTGACTCTTTCTTTTAACTCTATTTTTAAAACAGTAAGAAACTTTAGCGTAAAGAGCGGGGCGTTGAGGAGGAAAAGCCCCTTTCATATACGGAGTAATTTCTGTTCGTTTTAAGCTCTAATGATGCTCCTTACTTTCATTTTAAAAAAACTTGTTTTTGTATTTAATTTTTGGACGTTTTTGAATTAATGCATGTTTTAATCATGGCTCTCCGCACATAAATAATTAAAACGAAATTTGCATATTGATTAATTGCAATTAATCGGAAGTTTTGAGAAAAAATGAGTGAGGGAGGAGGCCTAGTTGCCCTCCAATTTTTTTGATTACTTAATAAAGCAACTAGAACTTTTAATTTTTTACAAACGTTTTCATTGGTAAAAAATATACGTAACTTAAGAATTAACTTACGTAACGAACTTTTATATTCATATATTTTTATTGCATATATGAGGGGGTACAACCCTCGTCGATACCTTGCTCTTTACACTAAAGCTTAAATTTTGTCCCAATTCCTTAAGAATGACCACTGAATCACAAAGGCCGTAGAATAAATAGTTGAAATTACTAAAAATACTTTAGCGTAAAGAGTGAGGTATAACGAGGAGGTAAACCCCTCATATACGTACTAATTTTTGTTTGTTTTAAGCTTTAATGCTGCTTCTTGCTTTCAGTAGAAAAAGCTTTTCATATTTTTTTTTTCAAATAATGCTAGAAAACCCTGCGCCCCCTTCATTGGAATTCTCTTCGCCCATGAGAAGTTTTTCCATGGAAATATCCTCCCACGTAACCTCTCCCCCCCCCTCAACTCTCTCCCTAAACCAAAAAAATCCCCCTGAAAACGTTTGTACACTTCCCAGTAACCATTATTATATGTAAACACAGGTCAGAGTTTGTAAGTTGCAATCCCTCCCACGGGGACTGCGGGGGAGTAAGTCGTCCCTAAGGACATAGTTATTAGATTTTTCGACAATGGTGAATAAAATGAGTATCTCAGAATTTTGATCAGGTGACTTTGGGGAAAAATGAGCGTGGGAGGGGGCCTAAGGGCCCTCCATTTTTTTGTCACTTAAAAAGGGCACTAGAACTTTTAATTTCCGTTAGAATGAACCCTCTCGAGACATTCTAGGACCACTGAGTCGATACGATCACCCCTGGGGAAAAAAACAAAACAAAAAAACAAATAAACACGCATCCGTGATCTGTCCTGTGGCAAAAAATACGAAATTCCACATTTTTGTAGATAGGAGCTTGAAAATTTTACAACAAGGTTCTCTGATACGTTGAATCTTATGGTGTGATTTTCGTTAAGATTGTATGACTTTTAGGGGGTGTTAACCCTATTTTCTAAAATGAGGCAAATTTTCTCAGGCTCGTAACTTTTGATGGGTGAAACTGATCTTGATGAAACTTATATATTTAAAATCTGCATTAAAATGCGATTCTTTTGATGTTACTATTGGTATCAAAATTCTATTTTTTAGACTGTCGGTTACTATTGAGCCGGGTCGCACCTTACTACAGTTCGTTACCACGAACTGTTTGATAAGCCACTCACTCAAGTGCTACATTAGAACCTGTTTCTTTGACGCTTAATCCTCATGAAATATCCCAAAATATGAAGAAAATATAATACTTTAGAAACAAATTTGGGCATATATTTGCACATTAGGGGGTGGGGGGTAAATTATAGCAGGACTGCATACAAAATGTGTTAGGTACAATTGTTCTGCATATTATGAAGTAAGAATTGCTTTCTAACTTCAAACTCTCGAAATACTTTACACCCCTCCCTTATGTGCAAATATATAGCCCAAATTATGTATTTCCTATCTATTCTGTCCCTTTTCTTGATCTTGTCTCATGCTAAGCTGAAAGACACAAACGAAGAAACCGGTTAGTTCTCGAGTTTTACGCAGCGTAAACTTGAGTGAGTGGCGTATAATACACAAGTATCTAAATAAACACTGGGAACCAATCCCAAATCTGGCCAGGACACCAAAACAGGGTAAACTAATTTGCAAAAGTCTCTAAAGCATTAGTCTTGAGAATAACCGCCCTCTAGCAACCTACACTTACTGGAACGTCCTTGTCCATAGCGGAGATGGAACAAAATTTTCGTATCCCCAAGTACATCGAAAGTAAATAATAGGTACA
This sequence comes from Artemia franciscana, assembly GCF_032884065.1. Lineage (NCBI taxonomy): Eukaryota > Metazoa > Arthropoda > Branchiopoda > Anostraca > Artemiidae > Artemia > Artemia franciscana. The sequence goes on from NC_088873.1 coordinate 30,495,224, forward strand.
CCAACTAACAGAAGATGTCCAGCGTCTGAATCATAATAGTATCTTCTTTTACAAATACAGATTGTGACAAAAAAAAGTTTTCTTTTAGAATATTAAAATTAAATTGATTGTCAGGAGTGGGATTATTACAAGAATTTTTTGTAATCTTGATTAGGATTGTGATTTTCTTCTTAGGTTGCACATATTTGGAAAAATGAAAACCACAGTATTGGAAATACAAGTCATTTCCAGAAAAACAAAAACGACGCTAGTCTTATAAAGTGCTTGAGGTGGGGGTAGGCACGTCTTTGTTTACGATAGCTCTTATTTGTATAAAATAAATAAAAGTTTTTTTCAACTGAAAGTAAGGAGCAACAGTAATATTCAAAACAAACATAAATTATTCCGTATATGAGGAGGGCTGTCCCCTTTCTCAGCCCTCGCTCTTTACACTAAATTTCTTCAAAATACTTTCCATTCCAATTCAATGGTCCTTGTGTTTCAGGAGTCCTTCTTAAAGAACTAGGATAAAAGTCAAACTTTAGGGTAAAGAGCGAGGTAGGAGAGAGGGGCAGTCCCCCTCATATTCCGAATAATATATGTTCATTTTATTGTTACTACTTACTTTCAGCTGAAAAAACATATTTTATTATTTAATTTCGGACCGCTTTAGAAATCATGGCAGGAAACAACCCCCCTCCCCCGTGTAAAATTTGCGTAGGAAGATTCCTTCCAAAAACTTTCTTCCCCACAGAAAGTTCTCCCAGTGGAAAATCCACCCCCAAATACCTCTCCTCCCAAAAAAATCCTGTATATTTCTCAATAACAAATGCTGCATCAAAGAGTTTGTGGTAACGAACTGTAAGTAAGCAGAACTCCGTCCAATAGGAATCGAAACTAAAAAAAAATTATTTTGGTAACATCAGATACATCAAGAGAACTGGCTTTTATGCTGATTCCAAAAATATACAATTCGTATATAAATTCGTATATTTACCCCAATGAGCATGAGAAAATATGCTCGATTTTCGAAAAGAGGAGAAACACCCCCAAAAAGTCAAGTAATCTTGATGAAAATGAAACGATCAGGTGCTGCATATTAGACAACCCAACTGTAGAGTTCTAAATATAAAATTCTACCTTAGAATAGACAGAATCTTGAAACATCAACGGTAGTGTTCTCTCATATGCTGCATCTGATGGTGTTATTTTCATTAAGTCCCTTGACTTTTTCTGGCTGTTTTCCCCCTTTTTCAGAAATCAGGTGAATTTTTCCAGACTTGTGACTTGATGGATAACATAAAACTAAACTAAACTAAATGGCAATTTAGTTTAGTTTAATGTTAAATAAATGACAACTAATAACAATGTTAATAATAATGTTAACTAAATAAACTAAACTAAATAGCATTAAACTAAGTGAATTTTATATATTTGGAATAAAAAAAAGACAAATATTTTGATATATCCATTGTTATCGAAATTCCATTTTTTGTGTGGGTTACTATTAGGCCGATTCGCTCCTTAGTTACAGTTCGCTGCCACGAACTGCTTGATTAAGGTTCAATTTTAAATAGTTGGCTCAATCAAATTTTGCTTCTGAGCCTCACATTTTCGTTGTATCTGTTTTGTTAAATTATTTATCAATAATAAATGATTGATTTACTGACTTATTTTGTCCAAACATCAGCTTCTTTTGAAAAACCTAGCTAAACTACTTTGAATAATCCAAGAATCAAAGTAATGATCTATTAATGGTTTTTAAGCACACTCTGCACTTGTAGAGGACGATAGACGGCTGTTAGAAAAAAAAGGTAAAAAGGTAAAGGATACGGCATTAGACTTTACAGTCCCTACCGGCGGTGCTGATCTCCGTTTCTTGGCCCTTCAGCCAGGAAGTGCAATGGGGGATTGGCTGTTAGAAAACCCAGTTTTCTCGATTTTTTTCTTTTTCCCTGGAGAACTGGCATTAAAGAATGCCGTTTTGACGTTGTTTTTTTTTTTCTAGCGTCATTAGTTTAATTTCAACTGCTAAATGGATCTCACTCCAATCATAAACGACTATTTGCAGTGTGAGAAGAGCACGAAACTAAATGAAAGACAATCAAACTATTGCTTAAATTATGTGCAAAGACTGTTGAAAATGTGGAATCTTCTTTAGGAATGAATTTCCAATCTTGTCCTAGTTCAGTAATTTCTAATAAAGTATTAAGGAAATGTTTGAACAGATTTTTGTATTCAACTAGAAGACTGGTTTGATGTTAATTTTATTCTAGTTTTTCTTTCATTCTTTTTCTTTCTTTTTTAGTGTTAGTTTGTAGACATTTAGCAGTGAAATACTTGTAAAGGTTTAATCACTTAATAAAAATCATCAATCTTAAGGAAAATCACGCCATCAAATTCAACGTATCAGAGAACCCTACTGTTGAGGTTTTAAGCTCCCGTCTTAATAATGCGGAGTTTTGCTTTTTTCTACAAAAGAAAGACTACGGATGTGTGTTAATTTGTTTTTTGGATGTTTTCCCCAGGGAAGATCGTATAGAACAAATGGTCTAGAGTATTGGGAGATGACTCATTCGAATAAAAATAAAAAAATTTCGTGCCCTTGTTAAGTGATCAAAAAGATAGGAGTGCAGCTGGCCCCCTTCTCCCTCCCACCTTCCCCCAAAGTCATCAGATCAAAATTTCGAGATAGCCATTTTGTTCAGCATAATTCAAACGTCCAATAATAATGCTTATTGTTGATGTGACTTTACATGGTCCCTGTAAATTATATCGGAAGTATCGGTATCGGGCTCATCGACATTGCGCATATCATTATCGGGCGTATCGGTATCGGGTGTTTTTTTTTATCATGGTTCTGTGCCTTCTATACGATTCTATATGATATGGAGGGGGGTAATCTGCTAGCAATCGATGATCAAAATTCAAGTAGTTAGTGGTATGTTTTTATTTGTGATACCTTTCCATTTTCCCAAACTAGAGCCTATTTACAAGGCTAATAAATAATTTGTCTTATAATTCTGAATCGGAACTTTGGGAATTATCTGAAATCTATTGATGATCAAAATTCAAATAGTTCAAGTTGTCATGTTTTTATATGAGGTAACTTTGAAATTGCAGAAACTAGAGCATGGTTACAGATCATACCCAAAATTCAAAATCAGAGTTTTGAGACCAAGCAATTATAGCGAAATACGAGCAAGATTAACGTGAAAATAAAATATCTCACTCTGGACACTTGCAAGCGTAGGAATCTGTTTCGGATGGTGCAAAACAAGCAGAGAGGGGGTATTTGAAGAAAAAAAGAAAAAAATTTGTCACGAGGAGAACCATAAAAATCATAAGATTTAGACTGGGACAAAAGCCTGAAGGATCTTTCCCGGCGTGCCTGGGTAACTCAGACGTAAAGCAGGAGAAATAATAATAATAAAAAAAAAGACTACTTTAATTTTCAAAAAAAGCCTGCTTGGCTTGTAAAATTAATTTATTGTAAAATAAATTCGGCTTGTAATTTTAAGGAATTTAATTTTAGTTTAATTTTTTTTAAGATACAAAAGAATTTCACGAACAATTTTTTTTTTAGATACATTGTTTATTAGCTCAAGCCTTCCCCGCAGAGATATCTTTCCAGGGCGGGCCGGAAGGGCCGAACTTCTTGATTTTTCAGAAATGGAAAAAAAACAGACTTGAAAAATTGCAATATCAATCATAAGCGATGTCACAACAACTTAACGAAGGCAATCAATGGCAATTTCTCTCAAGGAGACTTCTCTTTAACGCATTTATTATACATTTTTTTCCATATTTAAAAAATAATTTAAACTGAAGAACTGTGTTTAAATCCCATGATTTCATATAATTTCATAACAAATATTTGAGTAAAATAGTTTTAGCTCGACTTAACGAGTAGGATGAATGCATATTTACAGTGTAAAAGAAATTATTTTTCATTAGCTAGTTTTAACTAAGCAATAATAATAGGAAGCGAAATGAATATTGTTTATGACCCCACCTATGTCTGAGTAGATGAATATGGTTCTTAAGTGCTGACATGCAACCTGCGAGTAAACAATAATCAGTACTTCTTAAGTTATTTTTTCGGAAAAATGCCAAGAATAACTTCGTGGCATATATTGTCTACCCAATTATTCACCGTATTTCCGCTTCTGGAGCTGTCTTTTTGTTAGTTTTTTGTCAATTTTTGAAAGGTTTTCAAAAATCAACCTCTCGAAAATTCGTATTAACAAACATAAATTCAATGTAGGAGACAATCCAAGAATAAAAAAAATTAGCATAGTACTCAGTGCCGTAAGTCCAGTTTGAACAGATTAAAATTGATGTTATCATATTGACTTTGTAGTTATTAGTGGCATTATGCTAAGGCATGCCTACTACCTGACAGCAAACTTGTGTGTTGAAATTAATTCTATGCATGCTGACATTCTTTTAGGGATGAGTTGCTGGCATAGACAATATAAAAGTGAAGACACAAAAAAAAAAAAAAATTACACACATTCTAAATGTGAGATCAGGGGCGCACTGAAAATGACGTGACGCTAGACTTGGCATAAGAAATTACGGGGCAAGTTTGTACATACGTCATACACGTTTAGGGAGAGGGGTATTTATGCGGAATGCCATCTCGATAGTTAGCATCTTAATGAGACAGGAACTCATCTAGAAGGAGTTTAAAGGTGGTCTTTTGGGGAATAAAAATACTGCTAGGCTAATCCATGTGATCAACGCTATTATCAAGAAACACAGTTTACCGTGGCACAGGCATCCAATGCCAACCATCTGAGACGCAAATTAAAAAGGCCTTCCACTGCCAGCCTCTTCCTGGATAGAAGAAGTAACTAAGGAGACAAGTAGCATTTGACTTGCCTGGTTCCCTCACCGAAACCATACGAAGACGCAGATGGAGCTACCTAGGTCACGTACTACGCATGGACGACACCAGAATCCCCAAGCAAGCATTCTTTTGGCTACCCGGCACCCGCCGCAGTAGACAACCCAAAAACACACTCCGTCGTACCTTCAACAGCGGCCTGCGCCAACTTCATGTCTCGCTACAACCAGAGTGGGAAGACATTATCGCTTCCGCCAGCTACAGAGACGATCGGAGACTCTTCTTAGGCGGCTTGGGTGCCTCTGGTGGCACAGGAAGATCTACGGTAAGGTAAGGATTCAAGGGTTACTTTTAACCAAAAATAGGATTCCACCTCTTTAGTCAACAATGGGAAAAAGCTGGTTCAAAACAACAATCGGATTGACCCAGGACCATTAAAATGGAGATTGAAAATGGCAGAACTATTTTGTGATCTTGCCAATAAGTCTCATAAAGAAAATAATCGTTCACTCCTTAATGCAGGGCCGTCAATAGGTAAAACTGGCCCATGGGGGAAAATGTATTCTGGAAATCTTTTTACAACACTAGGACTTAATTGATAGTGGCAAATATCGTTGTCAGGCGTAAAAGCAGCATATGACATTTTCTAACTTCTAAATAATCTGAGTGGTTTGTTGCGCTGGAATTAGGATCCTTTGTCTGAGAGGACGAGGGTTCGAATCCTAGTGTACCCGTTATTTAGTTTCGGACAGGGGTCAGTGCCGTGACTCTGTACGCTGAGCCAGAGTCGACCCAGTTCTAAATGTGTACCTGGAGAAATCTGGGGAAGGTAAACTGGAAGGGTGTGCAAAAGCACAGGATGGTACCTTTTTTTTACCTAAATAATTACCGAAAACCGTTTGCTAAGCTGCTCTAAAAATGAAGATAAGCAGAGCAACGTTTGTTTGTGTTCACTTACACTTTGATCTCCCATACCTTGTTGATCTCTTCTCTTTGGGAAGAAGTTAGAAGCAGTTTTCAGCAATTCTTTCAAAGGTATAAAAATACAAGATATTATCTTTAGGAGTGAATGTGACAGTTCTTATCTATAAGCTTGATTTGCATTTTTCTTTTTCTATTGGATTATAATGGCCATGGTAAAAAACAGCTGTTCAATATGTATATTGTTCTCAATAAAGCACAAATGGCACTCATACCTATACAGGGGTTTGAGGGGAGGGGCCAGTCCAATTCTTATATTCAATTATTTATGTTTATTCTAAGTTTCTCTCGACTTCTTATTCGAATTTCTGCTCGTTATATGTCTTCTTTATTCATTCACTATCATTTTTCTTCAATGTAAGACTGGCGGATTATCTGTCTTTATTTGGCTCCTTTTAGAGTTTAATAGTACACCTTGGACATAAAGCATTAACATTACTATTACTTGCCGATGATATTGCCCTGGTCGCCGGACCCCGTTCGGAGCTGCAAACTCTGTTGGATTTGACAGCTGAATATTTGGAGGAAAAGAAACTGGAAATTAACACAAAAAAGACTGGTGAAGATTTTTTGCCGTTGACAATTGACAGGAAATAAAGATGAAGAGAGTCTTAATTTGAATGGTGAACTTGTGAAGGTTGTGTCTCAGGCAAGATATTTAGGATCCCATCTAACATCGAACGGAAGATGGAGTAAATCATATTTCGAAGATGTCAAATCAGGGAAAAGCAGCAATGACAACGCTGTTTAGGAACAGTAATTTGAATGGAATAGGTGACTTAAACATGCACAAAAATATGTTCAACTCAAAAATCAGGCCAATCCTGCATTGTGGAGGAGAAGTATGGGGCCTAGAAGTGGCAAATTCATTAGAAGCTCTACAGCTACAATATTATAAACGAATGCTAGGTCCGCACGCTACAACCCATACACTTTTTATCAAGGGAGATTTGGGACTTTTCTCCATGAGAAAACATAGACAGACCCAATTAAATAAGTTTTGGCTGAAAATACTGCAATGTCCCTCCTCAAGACTCATCAGAGCAGCGTATGATGAATTACTTGTCCTGAGACAAAAATCTTCATGGCTTTTCCATGTCAAAAAACTCCTGGACAGCACAGGTTTATCGTATGCGTGGAATGGAGGTGATGGCCCAATGTCAGATCACAAAGTTTTTATGTCAGAGATCCAATTAAGGCTGGATGGTCAAGAAATCTAGAAATGGTGGAGTGACCTTAGCCAGTCGGAAAGCTTAAGTTCTTACTATAAACTGAAAGAAAAATATGATGAAGAGTTTTATTTTCAATTAGGGATTCAGCCTGAAAAATGGCTTTAAATACAGTCGTTCATTCATATTACCCTTTATCTTCCTTAAAAAATTATTTTTTACGTTTTTTGAAGATTGGCCTCATATTCTTTTTACCCATAATATATGTTAGTTGTAAAATTATTTATAATGTGATTTATTCAGATGTTTTTGCACAAAAATAACAATGATGGAATGCAATTTAAGTCATCGTGAAATTTGAGGATGCAATCATCCTCATTGGAAACATCCGATGAAAACATCTAGTAGCTTGGACTTGGTTTGTTTTTTCACTGTTACGAGTTTGCTGGTTTCTACACCGAATCAACACAAGTTGCGGTTGCACCGAGTCGATTGGCACTAATACAATGAAATTCTGTAGACTGGACTTGGCTGGTTTTCATACCACAGACAGCTTTTAGCAACACTGCAAAATTCCGGAGCACGAATTTAGCTTCTTTTGCCCAAAATCAAGAATTAGCTTTTTTTGCAACGAGTCTAGATTCGTTCATTTCGGCATTGAGTCAGGCCTTTGCTCATTTTGTCCCAGGTCTGTCCGCAGTAATACTGCAAAAGGCTAGAAATTAGCTCTTTTTGTACTAAGTCAGGACGTAGCTTATTGTTTTACTGATTCAAACCATAACTGATAAAAACATTCCCATGCAAGGTTAAGAGAAGGGAAAAATACCTACTAAAATCATTCTCATGCCCCACTAGTTCCAGGTATTTGTGCTACGGATTTCAGGCCAATCAGTGGAAAATACAGCCTCCCTACCTTTTTTTCTGGGAGTTTTGTGGTAGAAGAGGGGATTATTGGAGCAGCTATGGGTAAAATTTGTGCCTCTAGCCATAGGATTGAAATTCTGCTTCAAAACAGTTGCAACATGCATTTTTTTGCTGAAACATTTTGTGGTTTTGCAATGTATAATTCCGGTTCAAACAAGACCAATATGCTTATCGTTGTGCTAATTTGGCATTGAGAGAGGCGTGGAACGTGTTGCTGGAGGGGCGTAGGACCCACTTTTTGCCTTAAATCATGCAGATTGAAATCGATGGACTGGTATACTCTTACTCCACATCTTCTTCAAGAACCACTTGGGTTGAGAGTCATCAGCTTTGGTTCCCACAACGGGTCTCAAGACACATATAGGGAGATGGTTGATGGGGGTCTGATCGTCCATTGCTGTAACACATTGGACTGGGCTGCCTGAATACAGCACATAGTCCAGGTTTGACGTAGTGCTAGCCTGTGATGTGTATGTAAAGTCCTGGTTCATTCTAAGTAATAAGAATGAGGGAGGCAGGATACTCATAACAGTTTCAGAACGCAGGCAATCAGAACGGGTTAGATCACAATTAAAATCACCTATGATAAAACATCTATGAAAAGAACGGATGGTTTTCTTAACAAACTATGCTAACCTCTGACAAGCGGAGGCGAAACCGGCCTCGGAGGCTTAGGCACCATAGTTAGTAGTTAGGTACACATTTATGACAGCAAGAACATCAAAAGCTACGGCGACAAAGCGTTCACTAACCTCTAGGGTTTGGAGTGGATATATGCTTAGCGATGCGAGGCCTCTGCTGGGGCGACCTTGGTTCTGTGGCGAAATGCTGCTGAAGACACTGTAAAAAGAGCGTTGAGTAGGCCTATAAGGGGCAACCAGTCACAGGAAAGAAAATTTTCTTGATGATATAGGGTACCGAATTGCTCTACCAGCAACTCCAGAAGAGGGAGCCTCTCACATACCCCACCGTTTATGTTCCATGATACAGTTGAAATGCTCCCACTGCTGTCAATTTCTTGCAGAGTCAGCTACACTGTTATGGGTTATCTCGGACAACAATTTCTTATTTTCACGGCAGCGAAGTAAATAGCAGTTATGGCTATTCAACTTGCAAGAGACACAGCTAAGGTAGCTTTCGCATGGAGAATCACGTATAGAGTTTCGATTACTATTAGCAAGGGTTGCTATTTTCTTACTGTCCATTACGATGAACGGATTGATGAGATCAATCTGCGACCAAGTTTAAAAAAAAAGCCAGATGTTTAGCATGTTGGTGTTGGTTACGTCCTTACTCTTTGAATAAATAGTGCTTATTAGTAAAAATTGTTTTATCTACATTTTTGTTAGGCCTTTTTTTATTTTGTAAAAGAATACGATTCTGTTCTAGCAAAGGGGTACCCAATTTTATAAATCATGAACATCAGGTGGCTCATACCAAGCGTGGCTAAGTGTGTCAAGCGTGGCGGAAACTGTGCCATGTGTGGTGAAAACCGTGCCAAGCGCGGCAAAACTATACGGCACACATGGATTTCTGAGCTGTACAACAGGTTGCATAAAGTGGGCGCTCACTCGGTTCGAGCAAGCAATGCTGAGTCAATAAAAATTTTGAAATGCTTCGTGTGTTTGTAATTAGTCTAAAGAAGCTGTACAAATCTAAAGGTTAGGGATGTCATTACAATACAATAGGTGTCCCAATCTGTCACTAGTTCTTTTCCAGATAGAGAAAGTTTTTTCTTCTTTCTTTAATCCTACTGAAGGCGTCAAGAGTCACTGAAGATCTTCTGAAAGGTGACGTGCGCGTTTTCACTTT